>NC_064643.1:577351085-577648585 GCF_023864345.2 Schistocerca serialis cubense
TGCGTCTACCTTCGTAAATTAACAGAGAGCGAGTCCCTCCTCTTAGCGAGGAACAGGGAAAACATGTTGTCTTTTTTAACATTTGAAAATCAAAAATACATGACGGTAGGCGCAGGCTCTACGCTGGGCTACAGCTTCACGTTTTCTCTTTGCCTTTGAAGAAAACGAAAATATATAAGCAAGAAATGCAAAAGGTACATCATAAATGCCCCCTACTGTGTACTGTCGGAAATAAGCATCTTTATTTAGGGAAACAGCCTACAGTAACCTTATTTACATTGGAGCTCATAGTTTGGTTATTTGGTTCAAGTCCATGGAGTTTTAATACCCTTATGCTACAAGAAGTATATTTACAAAGCTTCATTTATTTGTCTATTGCAAATTCGCACACATAAATACATTCACATACATTTATATTATATAATTGCACGTCCATGTTGTGCTACCGTCTTAGTTTTATGTATCCTTACATTTGTTAATTTGTATGGTGTGAACAGGGGAAAAATTTAAATTTCTTAAATAGTCCTTTCACCCTATTTTAAAAATTGTTTTTCTCATTTGCTTTCGGTTCATTGGCAATTCTAAGAAGGTGTCCTTTCGTCACACGCCATCTCATTGTTCGCTGTTCTTATCGCCAGCAGCAGCTCATTGTTTAACGCGCCCGTCACTGTGACTCAAGCGCCACGTGAGCAGCAAGGAACACTGCCCGTGAATCCGCTGTAATGTCGCTGCAGGCGTATGAAATCGGTGTTGTGCATGCCCTCCAGTCCGGAGATGATACTACGGATTCAGTTCCAACGCTCAACCCGAAGAACACCAATACCTCATCTAGCACCTGGACGAAGTTTTCTGCTATTGAAACTGAAGGTAGGGGCCGCATTGCAGGATTCGGCATCATCTTCCGTTGTGCGTTGTAGTTCGGCGGTCCTCACACATCAGTTAGTGGCTATACGGATTTCCTCTGATTTCTCCGTCGCTCACGCATCACACTCACTGTATCTACTTCGCTAGGCAGTAGCGTTTACTCTTATAACGGCCCAGCCGCTATTTTCACATCTATCAGGCTTTACTGCTTTTGTATCACTTCACATGTGCGAGTATTTTACTCGTCCGTCGCTGATAGGTACTCCATTTCGTATTGCTTCTGTTTTGTCCAATTGGCTGCGCGCCGTGGATACCAATTCGCTTAAATTCCAAAATGATTTCCGTCGCGGTGCGCGGTGTGTCTTTGCGCATCTCAGCTGTAGCCGGCTGTCCTTAGAGGTGACACTGACTCTGACTTCGCATTTTGCCTACTCTACTCCTATGATCAGCTGTTGGTCACTTCGCATGTAGTTGTTACTGTACGCTCAGCTTTAAGCGTAGGTGCGCGCCTCAATACATTTCACCACTCGTTGCTCTCTCTTAAATATCGCGCGCTCTGAATTCCTGCCTTTTCCATCACTCTTATTCAAGTTTTTGCGCATGATGTAGTACAACTACGTCATCTAATGGTTTTCACTCGTTCGGTGTTATGCATAGTTTTTTTTTGGTTCTTGTTGTATATTCCATGTTTCCTTAAGAAATATCAAAACGATTCCTTTGCTTCTATAGATATATAAGACTTAAGAAAGCACAACCAAAATAAAAGGAAAATTTCTATTCACTAGGTTTCATGTCATTCTTTGCATGTTAGCAAGAAAACTGAACATTCCTTATTGGCTAAACAGGTTAGTAGAAGAGGGAGGGGATACCGGAAATATAAGTATTGTACCCTCTAGCCGAAGAGGAACCGAGCGCCATTCGGTTTATTCGTCAAAGGGTGACAAATCTCCTACCTTGTGAACACCTTCATACCAAGTATACAGTTCGCTGTAACTTTGTCTACTACCAACAAGAAAGTACACTGCAAAATTACACTACATATACTAATGGGTAATTTTATAACTTTATATTTACTTCCTATTGCCGTTACGATCTTACAGTCCTTTACGGGTAGCGTAGGAACATTTACTTGTTGTACTAGCTCTTTAAACAAGCTGGTTGACATCAGGCTTGTTGGCGCGCCAGAATCCAAGCAAACTGGTATATCTGTGTTTCCCACCATTACTTTTATTGTTGCTTGAATAATTTCGCTTACCTTGCGCGTTGTTTCTTTCTCTTCAGTGAACAAAGCTTCTTTCATTTCCTCTTCCTTACCATACCTTAAAAATAAATTACGGAAATGCTGTACATGTAAAATTGTTTCACTGATTACTTCCTCTTACCTGTTTCTGTTCATGTTAGTGTTTATGTCGCTAATATTATTACTGTGGCACACTGTCAGTTCATTACCTTGTTCCTCTTGAATATCTGTTTTTAAATTATGACTTAGTCACGCCCAATTATTGTTTTTCCTAGGGACGGTACAGGTATTGTTTCATTTTTTGCCGTCGTTTCTACTATGTTCACCTATGTTCACGTGCTCGCCAGTTCGTGTCCCGGTTGTTTCGGTTTGACTGTATGGGCTGCCGGTTCTGTCTTTGATCCCTGTGTTCTACATTCCGATCCTAGTAATTTGCATTTCCTTGACGCCGAGTATCAAAGTTTTCTCTCGAATTTATCCGACCTCGGCCTTTGCAGTACCGATTGGGCTGATATTTATTTTCGTACCTTAGGTCGCCCTGGAACTGATAGGTAAACCGATTGTACTGATTTCCGTTGTGGCGCGGCGGTGCATAAGGATACTATTCATTCATACGCACACGACCATTCTAGTTTCCAAAGCCATAGCCGTTACCGTAGGTGTTCCTCCCATTTGGGTTGTGTTCATTACCGTTACGATAACGGTCTGATCTACTGAGTCGAGCACTAAGAAAAAATACTCGAGATTATATTGGGGAATGGTTACTAACATTTCCCTAACATTTGCAGGCAATTTGTTCTTTAAGATTTTCAGCGCATCGACATGAGATATCGGATTATTCTAGTAGCGGGTCTTGTTTAGATATGCTTCAAAACAGTTTCTTAGCCCCCGAATTTAGAATGGTATTATAATGGGTCGAATACCTACCGTCTTAATCTCTCCTGGATAGCTGTTGACCAGTATTTACCTAAAAATGCATTCTCAGATTTATCATATGTCTCGCAGAGTTCTGACATCTCTGTAACCCACAAAAGGGCGTCGTCTTTTGTGTGACCTACCACATATTTGATCTTTTGAACTTCTGTCCATGTCCTAGACAGTACATTTCTAGAGGTTAGGACAAAGACTACCGGGTGCGTTCGCTTTGTTTCATTTGAAAATACAGGAAACTGCCGATGTTTTATTAATATTGCGTCCATTAACAACGCTGACCAGCAGGACGGAACGGCATTTACATGCGGTGATAACATATCTGTCTCATAAAAGTTTTGTCCGTTGCTGGCGTCGCGCGTCGGCTTGCGCTCTGTTGGGCGTTGTTGTCTGCGCCACTGACTTCTGTCACCGGCGGACGGCTGTTTATAGCTCCGCTTACCGCCCCCGACGATGATATTACCTTACTTTGTTTGCTAGCTATTTCGTCCATTAATCTTTGTTCTGTCTGTTTGATATCATGTTCTAAGCGTTTTAAAATTTCTTTTTCCTTGTCCCCCCTTATTTCCTTTATCGCTTCCACATAAATACGCTGTTCGCGTAATTTTTCCGCTGACGTTGAGTTTTCATCTTTTGTATTATCCTTTACTGTTTCGTTAAGTTCCATAATATCTGAGTTAGTAGTTTAATGTTCTAACTTCAGTAATCCTATCACCACAGTGATTTTCTCTACATTTTCTGGTAAGTCGTCAAAGAACGAATGCAGCTTCGCTACTTCTGATTGTACATTATCTACATTAACCTGTGTATTCTTTTACGTTACCTGTAAATTATCCTGAGTTTCTCTGATTCCGGATAGCTCCTGCCCAAACGTGCATATGAGTATTTCAAATTTTTCTTCCACTGTGCCTTTTGATTTCTCACTCATATCGTGAACTGAAGTTTGAACTTATTCGTTAATTTGATATGCTTCAAAACAGTTTCTTAGCCCCCGAATTTAGGATGGTATTATAATGGGTCGAATACCTCCGCCTCAGTGGAGATTTGCGAAATCTGCTGTGTGAACTCCGTATCCAGATTATTGAGTTCTGTGCACGAACTTTTTACTTCGCCTGATATGTGTGTCATATTTGTATTTACCCTCCCGATCTCGGACTTTACTGTGGTCCTTTCTGCTTTCATATTAGTCATGTCTGATTGTATTGTTTCTAAACTCGACATTTTTTGTTCAAATGGTTCTGAGCACCGTAGTGGTCACCCGCTTCCAGATTGAAGCGCCTAGAACCGCTCGGCCACACCAGCTGGCTCGACATTTTTGAATTTACTGTGTTCATATTGATCTCTGAACTCGACATTTTTGAATTCATGTCTGTTTCCATTGCGTTCATGCCTGTACTGTTTCTGTTAAGGCTCGAAATAAGGCTTGCATATCTTCCCTAGTCACTTCTGGCCTACGCCTGTCTGCATCTGCATCTGTACCACGTGAACTACTCCCATTTAAAATATTCCTCTGCCTTGAGGTGTCACTAATTTCGTCTACGGTAATCAGTGTATTGCTTGTAATGAAATGTTCCGTATTCATGGACGTCGAATGCAACAATGGCATGTCGCGCCCAGCATCCAGTAATCACCCCTTGACGGATCCAAACAACTCCTGTTACTTTTTGCAAACGCAAGTCTACTACACTGGTATTTTGATTTTGAAATGACATTTCATTATCGTTTTGTCCATCCGTTATGAAAATCTTTACATCTCTGCAGTTACCAAAATTAACATTTTCTCCGTTTGGATTTCTCTTCCGTGCTATTTCTCACGCGACATGTTTTCAGTAGAGGTTACGCAACTCCCGGAACCGAGGTGATGCAAAACATTTTTTGATGTGTGGCTATACAGCCTGAAAGGCTTGTAAGGATGTTGCAGTGGAGGTTGTGCTGAGAAGTAATTTATAAGAAAAAAAATTCGATACATTGTGCCTTTTCCGAGTTATTCAGCACTGAAGTTGGCCAACCACGTCGTTAGGCGCGCACATTTGAGCACTTGTAAGCGCTAAAATGCAATAATGCACAGGCATCTTTGGGTTCGTGAGTTACCACTTGTTCAAATCCTAGTAACCAGTTAAAATGTGTCTTTTTAGGAAGCGATAAATTTAAGCTAGGCGAGCAAAACGTATGCTTGTTCTGTTTAAGGAAACCACAGGGAGAACAGGTTTAGCGACACTGTCTCTGGCAGGCTGCTTTAATTTGCGGTCGCAGCTACCTGAGTTGCTAACTTCAATGCTTAATAACTCCGAACTATTTCTCAGTAGAACTGTGAAACCCCCCTTGTGAGAGCTGGTATGGTTAAATGAATCGGACCTAGTCCGAATCCAGACACAATCTTAAGATGCAGTGCTGATGAAATGTGCACGACGGATTTAACACGCAAAGATGGACAGAATTGGAACTTAAGTTGTGGAATCGTAATTTTGCTTTTAAATTTATTGCAAATTATGAAGGAATTACTCACAAACTGAATAAGAGTCAAATGTAAATTTTAATTAGCTGTGACGGTATTGCAGCGCCTGTATCGTTCAGAAGTACACCGGGCAAGGGACTTTCAATTACAACGTTTCCCCTGCACGGCAATATGCAGGTTATAGACACGTGGTTGACGGCGTATGGGAGTTTGGGTCTTGTCTTGAGTAACGCTCGGATGCTTAGTGATAAGGCGACCTCTAGCGCAAAGCGGGAAATCCGGTTTCGAGTTCCAGTCTGGCACAAATTTTCATTGTTGTCATTTCCATCATACAGCTGTTGGTTATCCATATTCGCAACTGTGAACACATTTCATGTTTATCTAGTTGGTTTATTAACATAAAACGAAAGTTATACAATATTAATCAGTCACTTATACATAGGTTTGAAATATTACTTTACAATACCGAAAATAAAGTTTCTGCAGAAGGTACTCGGTGGCAGAATCGCAGGAGGGGAATAGGATTAGCTGCTTGTTTGTTCTAATACAATACCAACTGGTTGCCTTGCAACTGTTTACAGTTCCTGATCGTCTGTTAGATGAAGCTACAAAATAATGCTAGTGATCTGAGTGTCTGCTGATGAAATGCAATTGCGTTTCCTAGACACTAACGAGAGTCTAACATCCGAACTTCCCTAACACCGGATGCTGCATTTCGGCTCATCATAATACACTGAAGAGCCAATGGTACACCCGCCTAATATAGTGTAGGGTCCCGCGAGCACCCAGAAGTGCCGTACACAACATGGCATAGACTCGACTAAAGTCTGAAGTAGTGTTGGAGGGAATTGACACCATGAATCCTGCAGGGAGGTCCATAAATCCGTAAGAGTACGAGGACGAGGAGATCTCTTCTGAACAGCACATTGCAAGGTATCCCAGATATGCTCAATAATGTTCGTGCCTGGGGAGTTTGGTGACCCGTGGAAGTGTTTACACTCAGAAGAGTGTTCCTGGAGCCACTCTCTAGCAGTTCTGGAGGTGTGGGGTGTCGCATTGTCCTGCTGGAATTGCCCAAGTTTGTCGGAATGCACAATGGACATGAATGGATGAAGGTAATCAGACAGGACGCTTACGTAGATGTCACCTGTCAGAGACGTATCTAGACGTATCAAGGGTCCCATATCACTCTAACTGCGCACGCCCCACCCCATTACAGAGCCTCCACCAGCTTGAACAGTCCTCTGCTGATATGCAGGGTCGATGGATTCATAAGGTTGTCTCCATACCCCTACACGTCCACCCGCTCGATACAGTTTGAAACGAGACTCGTCCGACTAGTCAACATGTTTCCAGTCATCAACAGCCCCAGCCCCAGCCTGATCCCAGACGAGGCGTAAAGCTTTGTCTCGTGCAGTCATCAAGGGTACACAAGTGAGCCTTCGGCTCTGCAGCCCCACATCGATGCTGAATAGTTCGCATGCTGACGCTTGTTGATGGCCCAGCTTTGAAATCTGCGGCAATTTGCGAAAGGGTTGCTCTTCCGTCACGATGAACGATTCTCTCCAGTCGTCGTTAGTCCCATTCTTGCAGGATCTTTTTCCGGCCGCGGCGATGTCGGAGATTTGATGCTTTACCGGACTCCTGATATTCACGGTACACCCTGAAAAGGTCATACGGGAAAATCCCCACTTCATCTCTGACTCTGAGATTCTTGATAACCTGCCACTTGAGTAGTAGTAACCGATGTAACCACTGCGCCAGACACTTGTTGTCTTTTATAGGCGTTGCCGACTGCAGCGCCGTATTCTGCCTGTTTACCT
Organism: Schistocerca serialis cubense; assembly: GCF_023864345.2. NCBI lineage: Eukaryota > Metazoa > Arthropoda > Insecta > Orthoptera > Acrididae > Schistocerca > Schistocerca serialis. The sequence continues at coordinate 577,358,398 of NC_064643.1, forward strand.
ACTGTATCTCTGTATTTGAATACGCATATCTATACCAGTTTCTTTGGTGCTTCAGTGTATTTGTCGCCATGTGAACTGAGCGGTGTCGAGGTGACGGGCTGTGAACCAGCACAGCAATTGCTACGATCAGTTAATGAGGTCTCCCATGGGAAATAGACCCAGCGCTACATATGCCGAAATGATGTAGGATGTGCCTTATTGTGCTCCTCGTGAAGATCTTTCCTCTCCGGCACCTTGGAATCGAATGTTCTTTCTCCCTCGCTATAATAGTACCTTGGTCTTAGTTCCCCCCCCCCCCCCCCCCCAAGAGTTGCGAGAGCCAATCATCTACTAAACAAATCTCCTACGTTCATTTGAAGTGATATAGTAGTTGACTAATCGCTGCTTCCTGTTAAACAGCTGGCCTCACTACACAGTCTGCAAGAAAGCAGAAGACTGGGCGAGGGGCTAGTTCCTCACACACCCAGCACTTACCGCGTTCTTACTCTGTTTTAGCATTTTGTGGAAGAATACCCACAGTCGGCAAATCTTATAACAAGGGCGAATTCTACAGACTACGGGCGCCTAACTTCAGACGAACTGCCGTTTCGTAGCCCCGCGTTACGATGCATAGCATCTGGTCGGCCGTGGTTACTGCCCTGCTTTCTGGACCGCAATTCCCACAGGGACCCTGTAGTGGGTCACTTCCGCCAAGTGACCCTGAGCCGTACTGTTAGCCTGTCCTAAGCTCCCACGAAAGTCATGGCTCGCTTCCAGGTTCAGAACGAAAACTTACCAGCACCAAGTTATTTGGAGTGTTCATTAGAAAATAAAAATCGGTTTGATCAACGATTTTAATGCAAATAAATCTATGTAATAGTTTATCTCACATCCGTGCCTATGTATCTACAATTTTCTAACCTCATTATGCACTGAATAATTATAAAAGGTCAATAATTATGAATAGAGACAGGCCAGATGGCTTACTGCTTTCCACAACCTGACTTACAAGCTTCTCAAATTGTTTCTGACCACTTAGAACAGAATTTGACATTACGATTGAATTAAAATCTGCGCATCGCAACGAAACATGTGATTTAGATGAGCCAGTTTCGATAGGCAAAATGCATGACTCTCTATGGATCATATAAGGCAGAGACTGCACCACAAGAGAAAAATTATATGTAATTTCAAAGATGGGATAAACACAAGGATTTGCATTCAAAATTTCTAGATGTAGTATTTATTACATGTTCTATAATACACAAAATAATAGTTTCTATTTCTTTTGTTTTTTGGAATTCGTACATTAATTATTCAAAAGTATTACATCTGGTGATAATCAAAGACTCGATCATGGGCAATGCTACGTCAATTTTCTGATATCTAACAACTTTCACCAGTGTCGGAGCTCTGCATTTGAGATAATCAGTAACATCTCTTTTTTAAATTGTATACTCAAGTGCAGCTCTTCCTTACAACTAGTCCATAGTCTGGAAGAAGATCGTGCCATGTCCAACATTTCGATCCTAATATACCACTTTTGTGTTGAAAGCAACATCAGATCGACGACTGACTTTACACGGAGGTGACAAAGTCACGGGATATCTCCTAATGTCTTATCGGAACTTCTTTTGCCAGGCGTAGTGGCACTCACTCAAGTCCTTGGAATCCCCTGCATAAATACTGAGCCATGCTTCTTCTATAGCAGACCATAACTGCGAAAGTGTTGCCGCAATAGATCTCGTGCACGAACTGACCACTCGATTACGTCCCGTAAATGCCCGATAGGGATCATGTCGGGTAATCTGGGTGGTCAAATAATTCGCTCGAACTGTCCAGAATGTTCATCAAACTAATTACGAACAATTGTGGTCCAGTGTCGCAGCTAATTGCAATCCATAAAAATTCCGTTGCTGTTTGGGAATATGAAGTCCATAAATGACTGCAAATGGTCTCGATGTAGCCGAACATAATCAGGACCCATGTAAAAAAAGCCTGCACTATTATGGACTCACCACCAACTTGCACAGTGCCTTGTTGATAATTTGAGTCCATGGCTTCCTGGGCTCTGCACCACACTTGAACCCTCTACATGTACATGGATACTCTGCAAATCACATTCAGGTGCCTGGCAGAGGGTTCATCGAGCCACCTTCACAATTCCCTGTTGTTGGGTTGTTTTTGGGGAAGAAGACCAGACAGCGAGGTCATTGGCATTTGCCTGGAACGATTTAGGGAAATCACGGAAAACATAAATCAGGATGGCCGGACACGGAATTGAACCGTCGTCCTCCCGAATGCGAGTCCAGTGTCTAACCATTGCGCCACCTCGCTCGGTGCACAATTCCCTATTATTCCAATCTCGTATAGCGCGCGGTAAGAATAAACACATATATCTTTCCGTACGAGATCTGATTTCCCTTTTTTTTTGTCGTGGTGATCGTTGCTCCCTACGTAGGTCGGTGTCAACAAAATATCTTCACATTCGGAGAAGACAGTGGGTGATTGGAATTTCGTGAGAAGATTCCGTCGCAACGAAAAACGTCTTTCTTTTAATGATTTCCAGCCCAAATCCTGTATCATTTCTGTGACATACTCTCCCATATTCCACGATAATACAAAACGTGCTGCCTTTCTTTGAACTTTTTCGACGAACTCCGTCAGTCCTATCTGGTAAGGGTCCCACACCGCGCATCAGTATTCTAAAAGAGGACGGACAAGCGTAGTGTAGGCAGTCTCCTTAGTAGGTCTGTTACATTTTCTAAGTGTTCTACCAATAAAACGCAGTCTTTGGTTAACCTTCCCCACAACCTTTTCTATGTGTTCCTTCCAATTTAAGTTGTTCGTAATTGTAATACCTAGGTATTTAGTTGAATTTACGGCTTTTAGATTAGACTGATTTATCGCGTAACCGAAGTTTAACGAGTTCTTTTTAGCAGTCATGTGGATGTCCTCACACTTTTCGTTATTTAGGATCAACTGCCACTTTTCGCACCACTCAGATATCTTTTCTAAATCGTTTTGAAGTTTGTTTTGATCTTCTGATGACTTTATTAGTCGATAAACGACAGCATCATCTGCAAACAATCATCTGCAAACAACCGAAGACGACTGCTCAGATTGTCTTCAAAATCGTTTATACAGATAAGAACAGCAAAGGGCCTATAACACTACCTTGGGGCACGCCATAAATCACTTCTGTTTTACTCGAAGACTTTCCGTCAATTACTACGAACTGTGACCTCTCTGACAGGAAATCACAAATCTAGTCACATAACTGAGACGATATTCCATAAGCACGCAATTTCACTACGAGTCGCTTGTGTGGTACAGTGTCAAAAGCCTTCCTGAAATCCAGAAATACGCAATCGATCTGAAATCCCCTGAAAATAGCACTCAGCACTTCATGTGAATAAAGAGCTAGTTGTGATTCACAGGAACGATATTTTCTAAACCGATGTTGACTGTGTGTCAATAGACCGTTTTCTTCGAGGTAATTCATAATGTTCGAACACAATATATGTTCTAAAATACTGCTTCATATCGACGTTAACGATATGGGCCTGTAATTTAGTGGATTACTCCTACCATCAGCTCTTACCATCTAGAATTCATTTGACCATGCCACAGTTTTCCAGTCATTTAGGATCCAACCGATATGCTCACGAGCACAGGCGAGACACTGCAAGCAATGTCGCGCTGTTAACAAAGGCACTCGCGTCGGTCGTCTGCTGCCATAGCCCAACAATGCCGAAGTTAGCCGCCCTGTCCTAGTGGATACGTTCGTCGTCGTCGCACATTTATTTCTGTGGTTATTGCACGCCTTGTTGTTTGTCCGACAATTCTACGCAAACTCCCCTGCTTTCGGTCGTTAATTGAAGGCCGTCGGCCACTGCGTCGTCCGTAGTGAGAGGTAATGCTTGAAATCTGGTATTCTCGGCACTTTCTTGACACTATCGATCACGGAATATTGCATTTCCTAACGATTTCCGAAATGGAATGCCCCATGCGCCTAGCTCCACCTATCATTTTGCGTTCAAAGTCTGTTAATTCCTGTCTGGTGGCCATAATCATGTCCTGAACCTTTTCACATGAATCACCCGAGTACAAATGACATTTCCACCAATGCACTTCCTTCTATACCTTATGTCTATGATACAACCACTATCTGTATATGTGCGTATCGCTATCCCACAGCTTTTGTCACCTCAGTGTACGTTCCAGCGACTTTCATCTCCACGTGGAACAGTGGTTAATAAATCTAAACTTCCTTACCATTTCTTATTGTTCTTGTTGCGTGTAGATTCATTATGGTGAGTGCTATGCCGGAGCCAAGGTAGTCCCTGAGGGATGGCAACCCATATTACACCACAGAGGACGAGGTTGTCCATGTCCAAGGCGTACCAAAAGCACCATGGTAAACACCGGCTATTTACATACAAGATAATGGAAACAGACATTCCGAGCACTACGTCCTGCAGGGGAAGCTCGAGCCACGGCCTGCAGGAAGTATCACTATGCCAAAACCTGATTGGCTGGAGACAGCTATTTAGGGGCTAGAACCAGCCCCGAAGTTCAGTTCATTCCGGATGCTGACCTTGTTTCCTTCGACCGCTGACGATTACGTCGTCGTCCCTGAATTGGACTCTTACTTTTGTGTGGGTGTTACCACGAACCTTTGTGGAAAATTAGAAGTGAATTTTTGTTTGAGTCAATTAGAAGACTTTTACTGGCATCGTTATTGTTACCTTTCTTTTGTTACTCCATCTTCAACCTTGTGAACTTACATCAATAAAAGTTGTGTTTGTGAAAAATTGTGAATTGTCAGTCACAACAGTGACTAAAGCTGTTTCTCAGACATCTCGCGCTACTGACTGACGATGACGGTTGTTTACAAGGAGGGCACATGTGACCTCCTGTAGCCTGAGGTTCATACTTTTTATTCTTTGCAGAATTACTACACGTTTCTATAAATGACTGTCTAAACTGCAGACATACCGTTTTCAAGCGCAACGGGAAACGTTGCAGCTTGGGGTCGTTTGCCTGTAAGGTTGTTGACTATAGGTTAGTCAGTTTCGTTTGCGCGGCGACGGTTTAGACGTTATTCTGCAGTCGTGGCAGTCGTCAACATCCCGTAACAGTCCGTTATTTCCTTTGTCGCTTTCTCGTATGGCCATTACCGAGCAGCAGTTCGAGCAGCCAACACAAAGTAAATATGGCGGCTGGGTACTCGTCCGACACCTGTACTCAAATACTACAATTACAGCCCTTCCCCAGTTTCGTAACTTCATCACAACAATAATTTAGCAATAAAGAATTGTCAAGGCTTCCTAAGACAACATCACGTTTACACGGCAGAGCTACTGTTAAACACAGCTGTGCTCTACTGTAGATATGTCCATCCGTACTTCACACGTGGACTCAAATGCATCACACCCAAGGTTATCTTCTGTTTCTTCACTTTGCCGAGTGTTACCCAGTGCCGGCCGGTGTGGCCGTGCGGTTCTAGGCGCTTCAGCCTGGAATCGCGCGACTGTTACGGTCGCAGGTTCGAATCCTGCCTCGGGCATGGATGTGTGTGATGTCCTTAGGTTAGTTAGGTTTAAGTAGTTCTGAGTTCTAGGGGACTGATGACCACCGATGTTAAGTCCCATAGTGCTCAGAGCCATCTGAACCATTTGTTACCCAGTGCATGTTCTGTTGGTTATTTTTGTCGAAATCCAACAGATTTTCCGCAGTTGACCTATTTCAGACTTTTAACTGTCGATGACAACATAAATTATTGGTATACGGATAAAATATATGTTGCGAATATTTTCTAGTTTATGCCTTACTGGTTGGGTCGAAGGAAGATCATCGACTAGGTCATTAGCGATAGGGCGGAAGATATCAGTCGGGGAAGGATAACGGCACCCTCCTAAGAGATTTAACAAAACTACGGAAAGCCTAAATCTGGATCGTTGGACGCGGATTTAAATCACCGTTAGACTCGCTCATATTAAATAATATAACGATATTATTTCAGATCGTTAAATCAAAAGGCGGTATCCTTATTCAGCAATAAATACGAAAAGATGTACACTGCGTACGCTAATGATAGCTACTTTATGTATCAGTGTAACCTACCTCCAAAAAAAGGAGACTATGACATGTGTGTAGTATTGGGTTGGTGCATATGTTTGTAGCGTTTTGCATAAGTTTAATACAAAAAACACACAGGTGGAGACTAATCTTCAATTATATATTCTCCTTCACTATTAATGATAATCTGCGAACGCTGGGTAACTTTTTGATTCTACGACTGTAGAAATCACGTTGTTTTAAGGCAGAGAACTCGACGAGCCAAGTTCAGACCTTATTTTCATCCGGACAGGAAGTTTCTTGAAGGTTGTTTGACAGAGAGCGGAAAAGGTGAAAATCTGAGGGCGCAAGATTAGGTGAATAAGGTGGATGCGGAATTTCTTTCCAACCCAGCTCCTGTGTAGGTAGCGTTTTATGTCAGCCAAGCAGAATGCCGGAGGGCGTTATCGTGGCGTAGCACCACTCCACACAGGCTTCCTGATCGTTGGTCTTGAATTGCCTGTGCAAGAAGTCCCAGTTGTTGACAATAAATGTCGGCAGTGGTGGTTACATCTCTGGGAAGCAAGTCGTAGTACACCGTACCGACGCCGTTCCGGCAGATACATGACATTCTCTTCTGTGGACTTTGTACGGGGAGTTGTTGCTTTATATGGGCTCTGTCATTCCCTTCTTTTCCTTAGGATAGCATAAAGACGCCATTTCTCGTCACCAGTAACGATAATGCATAGGAAGCAGCAAGCAGAGGCAAGCATATGGCCGCCTGCTGATTTTTGTGATTTTGGCTTACAGCATGCGCTACCTGGACACTCAATTTTTGAACCTTCCCCATTGCATACAAATGTCGCACAGCTAATCACATTTGCCAGTTCTCGAGTACACTGATGTGGGCCATTGTGGATTAATGCATTTAAACGATCTTTATCAAACCCCAAAGGTCTTCCTGAACGTGGAGAGTCACTGATGTCAAAACGATTCTCCTCAAAGCAAGAAAAACATTTTCTTGCCATGCTCTGTCCAATGGCATTAGCCCCGCACGCGGCTTAAATGTCCCTGGTGCCTCCGCTGCTGTCACCCCTCTATTCGAACTCAAACAGAAGAACATGTCGGGTATGTTCCAGTTTGTCCTCTTGGCTCAAAAATGGCTCAAATGGCTCTGAGCACTGTGGGTCTTAACATCTGAGGTCATCAGTGCCCTAGAACTTAGATCTACTTAAACCTAACTAACCTAAGGACATCACACACATCCATGCCCGAGGCAGGATTCGAACCTGCGACCGTAGCAGTCGCGCGGTCCCAGACTGAACCGTCTAGAAGCGCTCGGCCACCGAAGCCGGCTTGTCCTCTTGACTCCACTTTCTAGCGTCCACAGTTCCACCCACTATCCCCAAATGACAAAATGACAGGATGCTCGAATAGCAACAGTAACTACAAATAAAATATGACAATCGATAAACAAACCCACACCAACCGGAATATCGATATCCAAAACAAATATACTACGAACTTACGCATCAACTGACTGGTTTGATGCGGCCCGCGACGAATTCCTTTCCTGTGCTAACCTCTTCATCTCACAGTAGCACTTACAACCTACGTCCTCAATTATTTGCTTGACGTATTCCAATCTCTGTCTTCCCCTACAGTTTTTGCCCTCTACAGCTCCCTCTAGTACCATGGAAGTCATTCCCTCATGTCTTAGCAGATGTCCTATCATCCTGTCCCTTCTCCTTATCAGTGTTTTCCACATATTCCTTTCCTCTCGGATTCTGCGTAGAACCTCCTCATTCCTTACCTTATCAGTCCACCTAATTTTCAACATTCGTCTATAGCACCACATCTCAAATGCTTCGATTCTCTTCTGTTCCGGTTTTCCCACAGTCCATGTTTCACTACCATACAATGCTGTACTCCAGACGTACATCCTCAGAAATTTCTTCCTCAAATTATGGCCGGTATTCGATATTAGTAGACTTCTCTTGGCCAGAAATGTCTTTTTTACCATAGCGAGTCTGCTTTTGATGTCCTCCTTGCTCCGTCCGTCATTGGTTATTTTACTGCCTAGGTAGCAGAATTCCTTAACTTCATTGACTTCGTGACCATCAATCCTGATGTTAAGTTTCTCGCTGTTCTCATTTCTACTACTTCTCATTACCTTCGTCTTTCTCCGATTTACTCTCAAACCATACTGTGTACTCATTCCGTTCAGCAAATCATTTAATTCTTCTTCACTTTCACTCGGGATAGCAATGTCGTCAGCGAATCGTATCATTGATATCCTTTCACCTTGTATTTTAATTCCATTCCTGAACCTTTCTTTTATTTCCATCATTGCTTCCTCGATGTACAGATTGAAGAGTAGGGGCGAAAGGCTACAGCCTTGTCTTACACCCTTCTTAATACGAGCACTTCGTTCTTGATCGTCCGCTCTTATTATTCCCTCTTGGTTGTTGTACATATTGTATATGACCCATCTCTCCCTATAGCATACCCCTACATTTTTCAGAATCTCGAACAGCTTGCACCATTTTATATTGTCGAACGCTTTTTCCAGGTCGACAAATTCTATGAAAGTGTCTTGATTTTTCTTTAGCCTTGCTTCCATTATTAGCCGTAACGTCAGAATTGCCTCTCTCGTCCCTTTACTTTTCCTAAAGCCAAACTGATCGTCACCTAGCGCAATCTCAATTTTCTTTTCCATTCACCTGTATATTATTCTTGTAAGCAGCTTCGATGCATGAGCTGTTAAGCTGATTGTGCGATAATTCTCGCACTTGTCAGCTCTTGCCGTCTTCGGAATTGTGTGGATGATGCTTTTCCGAAAGTCAGATGGTACGTCGCCAGACTCATATATTCTACACACCAACGTGAATAGTCGTTTTGTTGCCACTTCCCCCAATGATTTTAGAAATTCTGATGGAATGTTATCTATCCTTTCTGCCTTATTTGACCGTAAGTCCTCCAAAGCTCTTTTAAATTCCGATTCTAATACTGGATCCCCTATCTCTTCTAAATCGACTCCTGTTTCTTCTTCTATCACATCAGACAAATCTTCACCCTCATAGAGGCTTTCAATGTATTCTTTCCACCTATCTGCTCTCTCCTCTGCATTTAACAGTGGAATTCCCGTTGCACTCTTAATGTTACCACCGTTGCTTTTAATGTCACCAAAGGTTGTTTTGACTTTCCTGTATGCTGAGTCTGTCCTTCCGACTATCATATCTTTTTCGATGTCTTCACATTTTTCCTGCAGCCATTTCGTCTTAGCTTCCCTGCACTTCCTATTTATTTCATTCCTCAGCGACTTGTATTTCTGTATTCCTGATTTTCCCGGAACATGTTTGTACTTCCTCCTTTCATCAATCAACTGAAGTATTTCTTCTGTTACCCATGGTTTCTTCGCAGCTACCTTCTTTGTGCCTAGGTTTTCCTTCCCAACTTCTGTGATGGCCCTTTTTAGAGATGTCCATTCCTCTTCAACTGTACTGCCTACTGCGCTATTCCTTATTGTTGTATCTATAGCGTTAGAGAACTTCAAACGTATCTCGTCATTCCTTAGTACTTCCGTATCCCACTTCTTTGCGTATTGATTCTTCCTGACTAATGTCTTGAACTTCAGCCTACTCTTCATCACTACTATATTGTGATCTGAGTCTATATCTGCTCCTGGGTACGCCTTACAATCCAGTATCTGATTTCGGAATCTCTTTCTGACCATGATGTAATCTAATTGAAATCTTCCCGTATCTCCCGGCCTTTTCCAAGTATACCTCCTCCTCTTGTGATTCTTGAACAGGGTATTCGCTATTACTAGCTGAAACTTGTTACAGAACTCAATTAGTCTTTCTCCTCTTTCATTCCTTGACCCAAGCCCATATTCTCCTGTAACCTTTTCTTCTATCCCTTCCCCTACAACTGCATTCCAGTCGCCCATGACTATTAGATTTTCGTCCCCCTTTACACACTGCATTTCCCTTTCAATATCCTCATACACTTTCTCTATCTGTTCATCTTCAGCTTGCGACGTCGGCATGTATACCTGAACTATCGTTGTCGATGTTGGTCTGCTGTCGATTCTGATTAGAACAACCCGGTCACTGAACTGTTCACAGTAACACACCCTCTGCCCTACCTTCCTATTCATAACGAATCCTACACCTGTTATACCATTTTCTGCTGCTGTTGATATTACCCGATACTCATCTGACCAGAAATCCTTGTCTTCCTTCCACTTCACTTCACTGACCCCTACTATATCTCGATTGAGCCTTTGCATTTCCCTTTTCAGATTTTCTAGTTTCCCTACCACGTTCAAGCTTCTGACATTCCACGCCCCGACTCGTAGAACGTCATCCTTTCGTAGATTATTCAATCTTTTTCTTATGGTAACCTCCCCCTTGGCAGTCCCCTCCCGGAGATCCGATTGGGGGACTATTCCGGAATCTTTTGCCAATGGAGAGATCATCATGACACTTCTTCAATTACAGGCCACATGTCCTGTGGATACACGTTACGTGTCTGCATCCTCATGTCGTTGATCATTGCTGATTCTTCCGCCTTTAGGGGCAATTTCCCACCCCTAGGACAAGAGAGTGCCCTGAACCTCTATCCGCTCCTCCGCCCTCTTTGACAAGGCCGTTGGCAGAATGAGGCTGACTTCTTATGCCGGAAGTCTTCGGCCGCCAATGCATCAACCTAATACATTAAATTTGATGTATTTCCTTTAAAATTAGGCGCTGCAGTCTGGAACCGCAAGACCGCTACGGTCGCAGGTTCGAATCCTGCTTCGGGTATGGATGTTTGTGATGTCCTTAGGTTAGTTAGGTTTAACTAGTTCTAAGTTCTAGGGGACTAATGACCTCCCATAGTGCTCAGAGCCATTTTGAACTTTTAAAATTCATTTCTTGGAGAACGACAAGTTCTCAGACTCACCAAATTTTAGAATCTTGGTGCGTCTCACTCTCCCCCCCCCCCCCCCCAGCCCTCATCCCCCACCCATCCGTTCTCGTCATCGTCCTCCTCCTCCTCCCCCCTTGGATAAAGTTTTTCGTAGTGTGAAAGCCGGTGGTTGCGTGCTTCGGGTAAATCAGCACGGTAAGAGGAGACGGCACTGCGTCGGCATTTGAAGCGAGCACTCACTCAAATCTGTCGGCGTGGCGGGGGAATCGTGCCCTCGCGCACCGCTGCCGGCGCGCTCGATCCGGCGGTTGCCATGGTAACCGGCTCAGCTGCGGCTGAGTGGCTGCAGTCCTCGCTGGAATAAAAGCCGCGCAGAGTGGCCGGCCGTCGAGGAAATTTCTTTCAAGTGCGGAGGAAGGCCGGCGGCGGCTGTGGAACGGGCAGAGTGGCATTACTCGGCACTGGGACACGCCAGCGCTAAGGCGCAGGGGAAGCCTCCACTGGCTGCAGAACGGCCCTGTAGGAGGCTCGAACAAAGCTCTGGCAGAAAGCAGTGTGGAATTACTTCTAAGAATGGAGTTTGCTTTTCTAGGTGAAAGATAACTGGATCATTAGAGACAGGTGAAAAGCTGTAGTTGGTCACCGATAAGGAACAAAATTGGTCGTGTCCTAAAAACCTTAAATCTACGAGGGTGAATGAAATATAAACCGGAATCTTTTTAGTAAGTTTATTTAAGCTCCAGAAAATTTTTTTTACGCACGAACTTACTTTTCTATACAGTGCCCTCAATGAAAAACACATTTTTCCAACAGATAGACAGTTTCTTGATCCCGTGACGTGGCTGTGGCAGTAGCCAGTTGCACATAAACGCTTCAGCAACGTCATCGTAGTCAAATCTGTGTTTTCCGACTGCTTCCTTTAGTGTTTCAAACAGCCTCCTTGACGGGGTTATCAACGAGTCTCATTAACATGCAGCGGGTCCAGGTTCGATTACCGGCCGCGGCGGAGTTTTCTTGCGCTTTGGGACTGGGTATTGTTTTCTCCTCGTCTTAATTTCATTATAATCGACACGTAAGTCGCCCAATGCAGCTACTGAAAACACTGGCAACACGGCAGCCGAACTTCCCTACGCGGGGACTGCCGGCCATCAATGCCATACGATCATTTCATTTCAGTCCTTCAGACAAATGAAAATCGCGGTGAGGTAAGTCCAAACCGTAGCGAGGATTTTACCGTGTGGTTCAGAACAATTCCTTATTCTTTTTGTTGAGTTTGGACCAAAAGTTGGCAGTGATATGCAACGTTCACAGTACGACATTCGATGGGAACATATATGACAAGAGCTCCTTTAAGATCGAAAAGACTAGCGAATATCACGAATATTATTCTCGGTCACACTGGCCCTTGGGCAACGTGAGCTGCATGCTCAACTCTTTCTCGGCCTCGAAATAGCTGGCTGTGCCGTGCTTATACTTGAGTCTTTCTCAGATGTTTTCTGTGAATTCTGCCGCAAGTCTTTGCAAACATTTGGGCGATTTTACGTCTTCTGACGTGAGAAACTTGATTATAATGTATTGCGCAATAGATAAAGGCACGTCTTGCTTTGATTATGCGATTCTGACTAAAGAAACAGTACGGGAGCGTTTTATCTCAGGAAGAAGATCACTGGAAACGAAATCAACAATGACCAGAGCTCACGGAGCTTTCCGTTTAAAAAAAGGCGCGTAAAACAAAAAATCCGGTTTATATTTGAATCACTTTTCGAGATCTACGGACCGGGCTTTGACACTTTGCCTTCCACATTGGACTCCAGCACGTTACCTCTGAATCACCTCACTTGGTATGTGGTGTTTTGAAAGAGTGCATATTACCCGCAGGGGAAGCTGGGCAATATTTGACCGTATATTATCTAGTCTAAAAGCGGCATTGCAAACGTGTCTTTATAGAGATACAGATTCTTAGTGACATTAGGAAGCGTCAGTGTGCATTACAATTGCGATGTCAACATGGGTCTGGACAACCTTGATGCTGTTTTATCGAAACAACAGCAACAGTTCTGGTGCTCTTCGCGAGTATCTACGCATTAAAGCAACGCGGAGAGGTCCTCCTCCCACACAGGGGTTGAAGAACAAGATTCGGAAGTTTGAATTATCTGGCGATTTGGGAATTTTTCGAGGGAGAGGCTGACGGCCAGTTGCGCCACAGATTATTGAAGAACTTCCTGTTGCCGTGGCTGAGAAAGCTGGACTCAATGTACGGTCTTCAAGTAGTTAACGGACTGTGTTACGACAACTGAACATTCTGTGATACACCGTTGTTTCGGGTAGCAGTAGAGCAACATCTAGTACGGTCCCAGGCTGTCCTTGATGCATTGAGAAACGTTTAAATCTGTAACATAAACATTTTAAGCAATTAACAAATATTATCCTATCATGTGGAAATTAAAATATGTTTCCTTCAAGCGTTTATCCGTTATCTCTCTTCCAAGCGTCCTTACAAATGTTCCCACAAAGTTGAATTGTTCTAAGATCACTTGTTTGTCATGCGGGCCCTCTCAAGTAGTCAATTGCTCGTTCATTGCCACTGAGTCAAGCGAATTTGACGAATCTTTTTTCAATGTAAGGACACAGTGTGGGGTCGAAAATCAGTCGCGATCTAATACGCGTGATAGGCAACTTCTTAGTTTAGTAATCCGAGCATGTGAATCATAATTATTTCAAGTTGCAAAACTTCTTTGTGGTTACGGTTACTGTTATCATTCAGTTACAACCATACATTTTCACGGACGTGTTTCAACAAGTGCCGGCCGCGGTGGTCTAGCGGTTCTTGGCGCGCAGTCCAGAACCGCACGACTGCTACGGTCGCAGGTTCGTGATGTCCTTAGGTTAGTTAGGTTTAAGTAGTTCTAAGTTCTAGGGGACTGATGACCACAGACGTTAAGTCCCATAGTGCTCAGAGCCATTTGAACCATTTTTTCAACAAGTGTTTTACGTAAAGGACAGCACTGTTGCAAAATTTAATATTGGACCAGGCACGTCGATGTTAAATATTTTCTCGTAACCTTTGGTTCATTAAACCTGAAATAAGTGAGATATTATGAGACGAGCAGTTATGATCTGCAGGAAGGACAATTCGCTTAACATACCATGCATCCGAGTTGCTGACAAGAATAATACACCGAAGAATGGAAAAGAAAATTGATGTATTTTGATGACTATCACTTAGGCTTTGAAAAAGTTAAGGGTAGCAAAGAAGAAGTTTGGACGTTAGGTTGACAATGGAGGTAAGACTTAAGAAAAATCGACAAGTATTCATTGGCTTTTTTCTCTAAAAGCGTTCGTCAACACAAAATGATGCCAAATGTTTGAAATTCAGGGAAGTAGCTCTGCGCTATGGGGAAAGACGGATTATAGAATTCAGCTACAGGGAAAGGCGGGTGATATACAATATGTACAAGAACGAAGACGGAACAAAGAGAATGGAAGCATTTGGATTAAAAAGGGTGTAAAGTAGGGGACGCATTCTGTCGCCCCACTGTTTAATGTATACATCAAAGAAGCAAAGAAGGTTTGAGAGTGGAACTAAAATTCAAGGTGAAAGGATATCAGTTGTAGTGCGTTCAGAAAATCGTGTAATTTCTTCTCAGCAACAAGGAGTGATATTAAAATTTAAAGTGAACGGAGGTCAATTGAAGTACATATATTCAAAAAATCGTTAATTTCTTATCAGCAACAAGCAGTGATATTGGCTTATGATATTCATAATTATTCTTTGTTTTTACCTATGCTAATCTTAAGCTGGTAATCAGCATTCACTTGTAATCGAACCAAAGCATAAGATAGTCGCGGTACATTGTTAAAGGCCGCCATTACATACATTCTTATCTTGGAAAATTTCAAGTCCTAATATTAACTAGAGAATTAATTACTTGTAAACGTCTGTAGTAGGAAAGCGTTGTCTAGAAAAGTTAGCAGAAAATTGCGAAACAGAAGGTACGTTTACTTATCGATTTTCAACGATTCTTGGCTTCACATGATCAACTTATGGTGTCGCTTAGGCCCTCCGGAATTAATTTGAACTGATTTGGTGGACGCGTCTTCTCGCGGTCACGACTATTAAAAGAGTTCAGTTACTATCTTGTCTTGAATTTCGTAAATTTATAGGACAACTTTATTTCTCATTAAGATACTGTCATTGCACAAGGACAGACTCCGGTGAATCTAATGGGGAAGAATAAAAACTTTTTAAGGTTTCAATGTCGTAGAGATCTGCCACTGTAACGGAAAGACTTCCACCAGATTCTCCAGCATGCAGATCATCGACTATACAAAATTTTCTGCTCTGCTGAACCTATAGTCACGCTGTTATTCGTACTATCACTTCCACTGAGATAAATCTTGAATGGACGTTCTTAATTCTACGAAATAATAGTTTCAAGTTGTCAGTTCCCTTACACTTGTCCAAAAAATTTTGAACAGCTTTAATTAATCAGAGGCAGAATAGTTCATTTGCAATTAACTCAAACTAATAACTTGTGAAGAGATTTAAACTTAATTCAAAACTTAAAGGGTTCTCTCTGTGATAGTGTAAAACTGACGACCTAATTTACAGGACCCCTTAATGTACTAATGAGTGTTTAAAAATTTGTTTCGTGATCCCATGGAGTCTGAGCGTCTGCAGCTGTGAAGTGCGGGTACTTCGTACACGAATTTAACGATCCAGACCTTCGTACAGTTAAGAACATCTCGCAGCTACAGTCCTTGTGCACCTGTGCCACTTGATAGTTTTCTTCTGAAATACAAGTAGTTGTTATAGTATTTCATTTGTTTCATATTCGGCAGTATCTTCAGTTGCAGATTATATACACTATTGTAATTATGTTAAGTTTTTCCAGGAATTGTAGAGAGTGAAGTGTCTATATTAAGTGCATATGTATCAAAAATTTGTCACAGCTGAGGACATTCTTAATTAGCTCTGGGACTTTTCTAAGTTACGCTCAAGACCAGAGCCGAATACAGGAAGTCAGTAGAAAAATAGTGAAACGTTCAACCAGTTAGTGAGCTAGCTGACTTAGAAGAGGCAATACTTCCAATCCAGGGCGTAGCTGGGCCCTTGTCGGAAATTTTGAAACAATTAAGGTTTTATCATCTTAGCAGTCTAATATATCTTCTATACCAGAGGACTACCTCTGTTTAAGATAGAGAATATTGCATCTCAGCAACGGAATGATTCAGCTCAGAAAAGTGAAATGTCAAAAGCTCACTCTGAATTATCCATTACAATCTCTGCAATAGCTACAAAACGAAGATCTCTGATGAGATTCCACAACTCTGGGAAGCCCAGGAGTTATTTACCACTCGACTACACCAGATAGAGCAATATATTCAAGATATTAGGAAAATACAGAGACTACCGTGAACCATCTTTGTGAAGAAGTTTCTAACTTGTCGTCAGGTTGTGACGACTGCATAGCAAAGAAGTTCGGTGAACATGAAGCACAGTTTTCTGGGAAGATAGAAGATTGGGCAATAAAAAAGGAACAGATGCCAGTCATCATGTAGATAAAAGAATAGAGAGTTTATGTTTAGATCAGTTACTCTCCGCAGAACAAGACCAACGAGAAGTTACCTACGTAAAGGTGCTGATTTCCCTCAGTGGAGAACGGAGATAGCTCAACCCGTTGAGAATTTTTCGCCTGACACGGAGGAAATCTGGTGGTACGGTGAGTGGGGCGGTGAGGGGGGGGGGGGGGCGATAAAGGACTGTCAGAGTGTACTGTGTGCGGCAGATGTACTACAGATCTCGAGCAACGGACCAGGCTATGACAATACACAGGCATCCAATGCATTTTGTGAAAGCAATCTGGAGTTGACTCACTGTGTCTTGTTACTTAACAAATTAAACACCACAATGTTAATGGAGGAGAAACTCCTTAAACATACGCAGTTCCAGCCGTTTTTGCCTGATAAAAGTTCAATTAATCCAGTGGTCTTTGTAACAGGCTTTCGCAGATTTTTGCGGAGGGCCAGGAAAGACATACAAAAGAAAAGTCTTACGATTCATTCAAGGAACTGTATCAATTTAGGCCACTGAGAAGATAGAGTCCTGTTCGACGTATGAGGAATTTGAAAAAAGA
Source organism: Schistocerca serialis cubense (assembly GCF_023864345.2). Lineage (NCBI taxonomy): Eukaryota > Metazoa > Arthropoda > Insecta > Orthoptera > Acrididae > Schistocerca > Schistocerca serialis. Next base: position 577,375,494 of record NC_064643.1, read on the forward strand.
TTACAGAAACAAGTTTTTAATCCAGAGCCTTTTTCATCTTAATAAGGTTCTTTGAAAAGTATATTAATAATGCGAAATATTGAGATCACCCCATAACTTACATGGACACCTTAAGAATTTTGAAAGTGTAACACCCCACCCGTCACTTAGCTGGTTTTGGCGTGTGTTCACCCCAACTAATTGACTAACAGATCAACAGAGGGTGCAAAACCTCCGCAATATCGGATAACGCAAAAAAGTAATATGGCCCTGTGGCTCCTGATTGAACTGCGGTGGCAGTGTTGACATTAACTTATTCAGATTTGATCACTTTTAATTAGAAAGGGGTGCACATTGATGTTATATTCAGCTATTGAACACATATGCAAATGTTGAACATAAAATTAATTAAGAAAGTGACTTGTGATTTCAACTACTTGATTGAAAACAGATGCAGTCGATTAGCACCGATTTATTTTAACTCACGACCTTCAATCATCACATTACATGACTCTCCTATCAGGTGGTGGTAATAAATTGCGTTTGCGTGGAGTAAAGCGCGATAACTCAAAAGTAATTCCTATCGACTGACCCAGGCATAATGCGAAGTGCGAGAAGAATTCTACAATGCACGGCCCATGAAACCCTCGTGGAAACTTTGCCGACGTGATCCAACAAATTAATCAGTGGCCGGAGCGGGTGCAATATCACCGAATACAGTGTGGAGGAGCGGCGTCGTTGTGTGGACGTCGGCCGACCTCGTGGTGCTGCAAGGCTGCGCTCGTCTATTCACTCCTAGCTATCTTGCTCAGTACATAGCTGAACCAAAACTTTCTATCTCCTAGCTCAATCGTTCCGTTTGCTAAGTCCTAAACTGCAGAGATGCTCACTCTTTCTCAGGCAAGCTGAGTACAGAACGCCACGTCCGCACTCTAGGCAAGCTGGGAACGGAAGACCTCTACGGAGACTTCTGCCAGTCCACTCCTCGCCTCGGTTTCCCTTCCAGCAAAATCACTTACGCCAATTGCAGCGCAAGTCGCGTTAATTACGCGTCGCTTCCCAGCGCCGACCAATGCGTGCTCTGGGAAGTGAACAAATTCCCACAAAATTTCCCTTCTTCTCAACTTCTTCTATTTAGCTCCCCCCAGGCCACCCATCAAGGTTAGCGTCTGCACAAACACCAAGTTTTCTGGAATTCTGACTAATAGAGTACTTCAAATTTCTTGGTCCTACGTTCCCATCGGAGGCCGTCGTATTTCATGCTGTCGCTCTTCACCTGATTTACTTCAGGCTCTGCAGATCGTGAATTCAGCGTGAAATTGCTATAGTCACGAACACACATAATTTGATCTCTGTTGAGCGCTCCACCGTAGCTTTGCGCGGCTTTGTCGCATGTTTCACAGAAAACGGGACGATGGACATTTATCAACAGGCGTACAAGTTCTCTGTCTGTTTCCCGGTACAGCAGCATGGAGTCGGGGTCAACCACCCACTCATCTTAAGGCAGCTGGAGGCCGCGCACCGTTACCGCTTTCTCAGAGCTTGAGCCGCCCTAAGCTGCCTATTGTCGCTTCCCTTAACCGCTCCCCCGGCCGGCCACGGTCAAATACTTCCCTGGGGTAAACTAGCGTCCAGTAAAGCGACTCTTTTCCACAAAGTTTTCATGTCGTGTGAATTAATTGTTCCACTACGTCCATACTATACCCTCTACAAGATGCATTGTGCCTTGTCAGTCATTTTGTTCAGCCCTACTGTTCGCTCAACGTGAGTTAGGTGATCTTTAATGACTTCATGTAAGGGGCATAGTTCTTGCCATCTTACAAAAGCTATGTTTCTCATTGAAATCAGTGATAAACTGATACATGCCTCTGAGGAAAATATCGATGGCTTTGTCAGTTATAGGCTCAACAGACTTTATACAAACGAATCTCAAATAGTGGTGAGGACAAATCACTTTAATGAGCATGGATCTAATTCGTACAATAGTAGCACACATGATAACTACTTGCATGAGGTAACTGCTAATAATTCTGTGCAACAAGGACATAATCCAGGACCTAATAACATTTATCGACGAAGCGATAATGGAAATGGTTTCTGTCCAAATCATAATAAGGAAACAAGATGAGAAAGACGGTATATTACAGTGTATAATTCTAATCACAACAACCAGCAATGGCAACAGGGGAATAAAAATTGTAATCAACAAGAGCCGCAAGCATCTTGCAGTAACTGGCGGTACCGCCGAAGTGGCCGTGCGGTTAAAGGTGCTGCAGTCTGGAACCGCAAGACCGCTACGGTCGCAGGTTCGAATCCTGCCTCGGGCATGGATGTTTGTGATGTGCTTAGGTTAGTTAGGTTTAACTAGTTCTAAGTTCTAGGGGACTAATGACCTCAGCAGTTGAGTCCCATAGTGCTCAGAGCCATTTTTAACTGGCGGTACCAAGCACCGATTATTATAGATGTCAGACGATGTAGTTCACCATAGTGAATCATGGTCGACAAATTACGATCAAGTGTATCATGCTCCGAAGAGATAGTCGAGGAACTGAATAGGGGGCGGTGGCCAGGGAGTAAATTTTTTTCAGATTCAATGACGGTGTGAATATTACAGAGGGTCTTTACGCGGATCCTTGCAGTAAAGATAATGCCTCGATACCTATCTCAGAAATCAGAGTTACGATTGAGGGCATCGCTGTCGTTATGTTTCTGGACACAGAAGAGTCTGTAAACACAGTGTCATAATCTCTTTCAACGGGTACTGCAAAGAACTAACTTTCTGACTCTTCCGGTGCAGAACTGTGAAATAATTTGATTGTTTGGCACTCGATCTCAAAACGTGCAGACTCAATTAGAAGTGAAACTAGGAAATGTGTTTATGAAATGCACTTTGTTAGTGGTAAATAAGTTAGTACAGATTGTATTCTGTGCCTGGATAGTATCCTAGATAAGGGAGTAACTATCCACTTCTCAAACGGGAAGGTCTGTTTCAACATCGATGCAGCTGTAGCACAATTAAATTTATTTTGGAAGGATGCTGGACATGGACGTGAAGAGAGGCCCAGAGTTATTAAGGGGCATGTTTATAATATTGAAGCCTTTACACCATATTGAATGGCTTTTATTCAATCCGTCACAGACTGAAACAGGCAGTGGAAGAGGAGATCAGACGAATGATTAAATGAGACTTAACAGCCTATACTGTAGGTTACTTCTTGTAGTTCCTAAACCTGGAAGAAAGGTCTGCCTCGTCTTAGATGCACGGGTGATAAATACAATTATAGTATCAGTCTGTACACACCCTGAGAACACAGTCGAATTAAAACTGAAATTTCACGTAGTCAGACATTTTATGAGCATTGATATGCGAGCTTCGTACTGGCAGGTCGATATAATAGCAATTATCTATGCACGATGAAGCTATCATTTCACGGTTCTGCAGTTCAGTTTCAATATTAGCTCAGCTGTTTTTGTTTCAGCATTGGATACTGCACTTTGGCACAAACTAAGGAGTCACCTCACGTTATTTGTCTATGTCTTACTTATTGCGACAGACACATAGAATGAACACATAAGCATCTTTTCATGAGTTCTCAAACGGTTTAAGCATGATGGAGTAATAGCTAACGTACAAACACCGCACTTCGCTCCAGAAGAGATAAAGTTCCTTGGTTCCTGCCAGATGCAGATAAGATCACTGCCATTATAAATTTTTGTGTACCCAGGAATAAAAAGCAACTCAAAGGATTCTTGGGATTAACACAATTTTCCCGACAACTTACTGAAGGTCAGTCAATGAATTCGGAAGCGCTGTTGACTTTTTTGCGGAAAAACGTTTCCATAACTATGGAGACACGATTGCAAAATCGTATTCAAAGATATAAAACGTGCACTTGTTCAAGCAAAGATGATGTATCATGTATATATGTCGATTGAGTTTGAATTAATGACTGATTAATCGTCTGTTGGTTTGAAAGCATGTCTTTTTCAGGAAAGGATCATCGATGGTAAAGTAACGGTTTGTCCAACTGCGTTCACTAGCATGGCTGTACCCAGCTGCAAAAAGTCATACTACAACGCAGCTAGACGCGTTAGCGCTGGTTTGGGCTTTTCCAAAATTTAATTATTATTTGTATGGTGCAAGAACAAATATTTATTTTGATCGTCAAACCCTCAGCTTCTAGCAGACATGTAAATTACTACATGCAAGATTATGCAGTTGTACTCTCATTCAACAAGAATATTACTTCCGAATGATATACGTAAGTGATAAGCAGAACATCATTGCAGATGCTTTCTCCCACTTGCTGTAGGTTTTACATCAAGAAGGGATTTCTGAAGAACAATCTGAAGGGTTTCCAATTCTGTTGATGAAAGACCAGGTTCATCAGGGATATTACTTAGAGCTGTTCAGATCTATGTCTCAGTTACAACAAGTGCTAGATCAATGTTGATCTTTGATACGGCAAAAGTTATTGTAGCAAAATGATTTAAGACTGCAAACCTACCATAAACTTGTGAACGATGTGCAATTTCACGGAAGAAACTCACAAACTTAAAGCTGGTGATTTTGCATGCCTTCTGAATTTAAAGAAAAATTAATATCGTACACGTACTGGGCGTGATGCCACTTTTCCGTTCTCAAACGTACCAATAAAATAGTAAGATGCTGTTATTTCGCAAATCTTTGACAGAAGGCGCAGCAGAAGAAATGACTTGGTTCAAATGGCTCTGAGCACTATGCGACTTAATTTCTGAGGTCATCAGTCACCTAGAACTTAGAACTAATTAAACCTAACTAACCTAAGGACATCACACACATCCATGCCCGAGGCAGGATTCGAACGCGCGACCGTAGCGGTCTCTCGGTTCCAGACTGTAACGCCTCGAACCGCACGGCCACTCCGGCCGGCAGCAGAAGACATGCGCTGTTTGTCAGAAGACTAAGCCAAATAACAGAGGTAACAAGGAATCCCTTTAGTCAGTAATGTGAGAAGCCTCTAGCCATCACACCCGTTGATGTCTGCGGCCTATGGCTGAAATCAAGGTGAGGTTGCAAATACGTTGTGGAGTTTATAGATCTCTCTCTTAACTGTCGCTTGGGCCTTGGAGACCATACGCGTTCTCTACATTCCTCTTCCAGTGCTCTCTGTTCCTGGCTTTTGTAGTCCATTCTCCCTTGCTCAGGCCCATTGCCACCGCGTCTTCGTCGATGTCATCCTTCCATCTGGTTCGTGGTCTTCCTCGCTCCAGTCTGCCCCCTATGGATCCAGAGAATACTACTTTAGGTAGTCGTTCCTCCTCCATCCTAATTAGATGTCCGGCCCACATCAGTCTCCTCCTCTTCATCCTTTGACTAATATCAGCCTGTTGATATAGCTTCTTCAGTTACTGGTTTTTAAGTATTCTCCACTCCTGTGTTTCTGGGTCTGTCTTGGGTCCAAAAATTCTCCTTAATATTTTCCTTTCAAAAACTAATAATTTTTATTCATCTGCTTCTTTGTGTTAAACTTTATTCCATCAAAACAGCAACTAGACTGTTGATTATTATGCCATATCTAGAGTGGATAAACCTTGAGCTATTCCTTCCAACAATGCGTTGAATTTTACTTGTTTTAATTGGAGAATGCTTGAACAAGAACCAAAATCGCGCAGATCCTAAGTTCCCAGTATCGTCCTGAAGGAAATCGTGTGGAGTACGTTTTCTGGGAATTAAACAGGATTCTGAGGATATGTTGCCACAATAAGCAAATCAAGTGGATAGAATATCAAGAGAATTTTGAAGAAATTATGAATCACTTACCTCACACATCAAGTCACTTCACGCTAATCTAACTAATGTATCAGCAGACAGAAAGAAATGAGTGGATTCCGAAAGTACCCACAGAAGATAATTTGTGAGAGAAACGAGTGAGAATCGCGCTGGTCAACCTCATGGAAAAATCTAGGAGAAAGATAAACTATGAAAAGGAAAGAGTGAGAATGCAGTAGTTCCGAGTAGGAGAAAAATGCGCTATTCACAGCACACCCTCGTTCGTCACTACTAGTGAGGAAAAATAGAAAATGGCAATTACAGTATGTAGGACCTTTGAGATTCTGAGTATGCACCGCCCAGGACCATACATTTTAGTATATCATGACACACATTGCATAAAAGGCCTTCATCCACGTCAGGACCTGAAGAAATATTACTCATAAGAAAAAAAAAAAAAAACATGAAGACTGAGATGAGAGATGACCTTTATACCAAAAGTTGAGTTCTTATATATGTACAAATATTTATTTGTGAAAAGCAGTGACAAAATTAAATAGATATTTCGAAGTTTTAAGTGGGTTAACGTGATTATTTTTTGCTTTGTTTGTGTTTGTATTTCTATGTCCGAAGGTTATTCTTTTCTGTGTGTTTATACACACATAAAAAAGGTTTTGCATCACCTCGGTTCTGAGAGCTGCGGAATCTGTACAGAAAATTAGAATATAGACCAACATAAACATCATTTCCGCCCTTTTTATTGCTCATGAAAACCACACATTGCATGTTGTACCACCATACAGCGAGACCTTCAGAGGTGGTGGTCCAGAGTGCTGTACATTCAGGTACCTCTAATACGCAGTAGCAGGTCCTCTTGCATTGATGCACCCCTGTATTCGTCGTGGCATATTATCCAAAAGTTCATCAAGGCACTTTTGGTCCAATTGTCCCATTCCTCAACGGCGATTCGGCGTAGATCCCTCACACTGCTTGGTGGGTCACGTCGTCCATAAACAACCCTTTTCAATCTATCCCAGGCGTGTTCGATAGGGTTCATGTCTGGAGCACATGCTGGCCACGCTAGTCGAGCGATGTCGTCACTCTGAAGGAAGTCATTCACCCACAATGGGGGTGCGAATTATCGTCCATGAAGACGAATGCCTCAACAATATGCTGCCGATGTGGTTGCACTATCGATCGAAGGCTGGCATTCACGTATCATACAGCCGTTAAGGCGCCTTCCATGACCACCAGCGGTGTACGTCGGCCCCATATAACGCCACCCCAAAACAGCAGGGAACCTCCACCTTGCTGCACTCGCTGAACAGTGTGTCTAAGGCGTCCAGCCTGACCGGGTTGCCTCCAAACGCGTCTCCGACGATTGTCTGGTTGAAGCGATATGCGACACTCATCGGTGAAGAGAACGTGATGCCAGTCCTAAGCGGTCTATTCGGCATGTTGTTGGGTCCATCTGTACCGCGCTGCATGGTGTTGTGGTTGCAAAGATGGACCTCGCCATGGACGTCGGGAGTGATGTTGCGCATCATGCAACCTATTGCGCACAGTTTGAGTCGTAACAAGACGTCCTTTGGCTGCATGAAAAGCATTATTCAACGTGGTGGCGTTGCTGTCACGGTTCCTCCGAGCAATAATCCGTAGGTAACGGTCATCCACTGCATTAGTAGCCCTTGGGCGGCATGAGCGAGGCATGTAATCTGCAGTTTCTGTCTCTCTGTTTCTCCTCCATGTCCAAACTACATGGCTTTGGTTCACTCCGAGACGCCTGGACACTTCCCTTGTTGAGAACCCTTCCTGGCACACAGTAACAATGGGGGCGCGATCGAACCGCGGTATTGACAATCTAGGCATGGTTGAACTACAGACAACACTAGCCGTGTACCTCCTTCCTGGTGGAATGACTGGAACTGATCGGTTGTCGGACACCCTCTGTCTAATAGACGCTGCTCATGCATGGTTGTTTACATCTTTGGGCGGGTTTAGTGACATCTGTGAACACTCAAAGGGACTGTGTCTGTGATACAATATGCATAGTCAACGACTATCTTTAGGAGTTCTGGGAACTGGGGTGATGCAAAACCTTTTTGGTGTGTGTGTTTGTATGCATTAATCATAAGCGTCAGTGCATGAAATAATGTGATATGACGCCATAATGGTAATCAGCAGTGAACTTCCTGAGAAGCTGTTACGCCGTAACCAAATGTGATGGTTACATTCTAAACACGTACATTTGTAGTGTCTTAAATGTATTGAGTGAATATGCACGAACTGTGAGGTAATCCAGTCTTTTGCGTGATACATAAGAGTCGTCAGCTTGTACGATGAACGTATACTGTCGCCGAAAAGTGGGCAAAATTTGACGATGAAAGTATAGACCCTAAACGTAATTATGTGACGATACCATGGACAACCGAGCATAGTCGACGAGGTCATCATACCTTTTACTGTAAGATGGAAAAACATTACTATGTATAAAAGGTTCAACTTCTAATACAAAAACGTAACCGAGAATATATAGATTTAGTCCGAATCCCTTATCAGAATCAGAACTCAGAGTAAATTTTTGAATCATCCATTCTCTTCTGTATTCTTTTTCATTTATTCATTTTAAACCTGTCTTCTGTGAGTTTAGATTCCTTGCAAGTTCTTACGCACACCGTTACTGAGAATCTAGCACCATGAAGGGTTAATCCACCCAGAGCTGATGTCCAATGACCTTTCCTGTTCCTGACAATACACAGCAGTTCCAGATCAAGGAGGACTGTCCTTCAACCCTCGTGCAGCGTAACGTATTCAAGACACATTCAGGTATTTTACGGATACATATTACATGAACACCAACACTTCATCAGACAACATAGAAAAGACTTTTTCGTTTAACTGAATCCACACAACGTTCATCCCTACATAATCTTCTACGATCTGAACCTGTTTATGAAACAACTTGAAATGTACAACTTATTTATGTGTTTGAAAAACTATCTAAAACTTCGTAAATTTATGAATGGACGAGCTTAGATCAGGGTTGTTCCATGGTTTTCCTGTGATCGCTCGCCCAAATGGCGAAGCTCTTTAATGAATTTCAGTATCTGGCAAGCTAGTTGTATAACTTTCCACCTTTGCGACTAGCATACATATACCCAGCCTTGTTAATGAAGAGGTAGAATGTAATTATCTGTCCCTACCCAATACAAACTCATTTGAGTTAAAGCTCTTGTCTTGTGGTACGTAGTCAATAAAAAGGAAAAGGATTTTTGGTAACGGAAAGTTCCTGTGGTAACATAATGTTTACACAAAATTTCGTTACCACGCGGAGCTTACGGTATATCGTTCGCACTCAGCAACTGTGCGAGAAAGTATACAGTAAATCGTTAATTTCTTATCAGTAACAAGCAGCGTTAGTGGCTCGCGAGCGCTTCTCAACGCTCTGAGACGTTCATAATTAGTCTCAGTTTTTTACATTTGTTAATCTTAAGCTTGTAATCAGCATTCGCTTGCAATCGAACCAGTGTACGTGCTAGTCGAGTTTTCTGATAGGGAGAGTCTTTGTATCGCAGTACATTGTTAAAGGCCGCCATTACATGACTTCTTATCGTGGGAATTTTGAAGTCCTAATATTGACGAGAGAATTAATTTGTGAGGGTAAACAATGATAAGATTCGCTGATGCTAGCCTCAGTGAAAGTGAGGGAGAATTACAGAATCTGTTGAATGGAATGAACACTCTAATGAGCACAGGATAAGAACTGAGAATAAACCAAAGAAAGACGAAAGTAGTGAGAATAACAAAAAAGGAAGAAAAATAATACGTGAAGGACCAAGTACAATTTTACATTCTAATAATATTGTTGTTGGGTTTTGATTATTTAAGTTATTTTAGTTCACTTCAATTATTTCTTTCAGAATAGTCATTTGAAGGCAGAGTCGAAGGCCAGTAAATAGCTGCGCCATGTGCAGCGAGCGCCAATTAGGCAGTTTACGATCGGCGTAATTTTTCGACTCGAATACGATCAGAAGTCGTCACCGAAGTCAGTTTATGGAGCTTCACATAAACTATAATGCGTGAGTAGAAATGCAGGTTATTCTGAGCTATAAATTAGAACATGTAAACGTCAATTTTAACTAGGTGCCACCTTGCATGTTAAGTGAGACGTTTATTACTAATCAGTAATATATTCGCATTTAATTACAATTGACAAAATGGCGTACACGAGCCATAATCATTTGCACGTCTGTATAACATGTCAGTTTTTAGAGAGCCTGCCGCTATCTCCTCTTTATTCATGATAATGCCATACGAACCAAAGATGATAGCTACGTGAACAATTTTACGGAGCGCAAAAGATGGCTACCGTGCCAACACAGATAACTCTGCCACGCGGGATTACCCGAGCGGTCTCAGGCGCTGCAGTCATGGACTGTGCAGCTGGTCCCGGCGGAGGTTCGAGTCCTCCCTCGGGAATGGGTGTGTGTGTTTGTCCTTCGAACCACTCAGATATCTGTGAACCTGTTCCATATGTTCATACCTCCTTTAACAGCCTGCAGTGGTGAATCATGCCAAACGCTTTCCGGAAATCTAGAAATATGGACGAAATAAATCTCGGGTGAACAGCCTGGTATGAGTGAGCGTAGGACACAATATTTCGGCAATCGAACACGTTGCCATCATCAGTACTCAAGAATAGGTCACACTAGCGTCTTATAAGCTGATGATGGCAACGTGGTCGACTGCCGAAATATTGTGTCCTATGCACACTCATACCAGGCTGTTCACCCGAGATTTATTTCGTCATAAAATACGCCTGGAGAAATTGAGGATTCACATAGAAATATGGAATCTACCTGTTGCCATTCATCCATAGTTCACAGTACATCACGTGAGATAAGGACAAGCTGAGTTTCGCACGAGCGATTCTTCCTAAAACCATGCTGATTCGTGGACATAAGCTTCTCGGTCTCAAGAAAATTTATTATATTCGAAATGAGAATACGTTCAAGGATGTGCAGCAAACCGATATTAGGGATATTGGTCTGTAATTTTGCGGGTCCGTTCTTTTGCCCTTCTTATACACAAGAGACAACGCTTTTTTCCAGTCGCCTGGGACTTTGCCCTTAGCGAGAGAAGCGCGGTAACTACAAGCTAAGTGACGGGCCAATGCTGTAGAGTAATCACTGAAAAACCGAACTGGGATCCACTCCGGGCCTGGTGACTTCTTTGTTTTCAACTCCGTCTGTTGTTTCTCTACAAAAAAAGTTTCAAATTGCTCTAAGCACTATGGGACTTAACATCGGAGGTCATCAGTCCCCTACACTTGGAACTACCTAAACCTAACTAAGCTAAGGACATCACACTCATCCATGCCCGAGGCAGGATTCGAACCTGCGACAGTAGCAGCAGCGCGGTTCCGGACTGAAGCACGTAGAACCGCTCGGTCACAGAGGTCGGCTGTTTCTCTACGCCAGGGATGCTTATTACTATGTCGTCAAGACGCAAGTCTATTCGATGGTCAAACGACGGTATGTTTGTACTACCCTCTTGCACGAACGATTTCTTGAACTTGAAATTTAAAACTTCTGCTATAGTTTTGCCATCTTCAACTACCACACCAGACTCGTCAACATAAGACTGGATTGAATCCTGAGACCCACTTAGCAATCGATTTTACATAGGACCAGAATTTTATCGAGTTGTCCGTCAGATCTTTCGATACGATAGTGGTAGTCGTTTTATACTTCACGCGTAGATCTTTTCACAGAGACACGAATCTCTACTAACCTTTGTGTGTCGTCATTTGCGCGTTACCTTTGAACCGAGAGTGCAACGGCCTCTGCTTCCTCAGCAGTTATTAAATCATGATGGGTCTTTTCTGTCCTTAATTCACTTACTAGGCAAATAATTCTCCAGACCACGATTGACGGTCTGATTAACGTTTGTCCGTAATTCCTTCACTTACATCTGGAATATATGGCCTGATGAACGGGAATGCGGCAAATGGCTGTAGAGGGAGAATTTTACAGTGGTAACTTACCTGAGCCATGGTACTGGTGAACGCCTACGAGATAAAAGCTTTTGTCAATGATTTAGTGGTGAACGCTTGGACCATAGTGGATTAATCTGAGTATAGCACAAATCTATGTAAACCATGAAAGAGGTCTGAATGCAGATGAATTGCAATAAAATGCGAAACCGTTATGCCCCTACAGAAAGTGTCTATCGGATAAAGTTAATGGCAAGGATAGTGTAGAGCCATGGAGACATTGAGCATATTTTACTCACATCCCTCCCACCACCCCTACTCTATCAAAAATTTCTTCTTCCATGGCCGTGCCATGAATCCAATGTATGTCAAGAAGCTCTTTGTACACTTCGTAATTTTTGTACATCCCTCGACTAAAAATTAACACCTGTGCAGTATCTGAAACGCCTATTGGCTCATCCAAAGCCAAAGAGAACCACCCTAAGTGAAGAGTTTTCCCAGATAATTGAGATAATTTATTTTCAGCAATATCATTTACTCTTAGAGCCACAGTGCTGGCTGGCAAACTGATGTTTTTAAATAAATTAGCCTTTTCTAGACACATTTCTTCAAGTACTGCAATCATGCGTTCATTTATTAATTCGGTGTCAGTAAACTGTTTTCCATGTTTTGCTATTGAGTGAGCCACGCAAAAGCTAGCACGAGTTGCTGCTTCTTGATCAGCGTTTACTTTCTTAAACAACATTTGCTGAGATTTCAAACCGCGTATCAAAGACGCATGTACTTCTAGCCGTTTGCTTCCGGTAAATTTGGAATAACTGAGAATATTTAGCCTCATGATGACTTTTTATATCGTATTCTTTGAAAACTGATGTTGCTTGATTGCATATTACATACTTTGCCCTACAATTTGACTCCATGAAGAAATATTGATGTCTCCGTTGCTCTTTAAAATTTCTACGCTCACTCTCTGTCTTCTGCTTCTTTTTAATATTTACACAAATCCACGCAAAAGAGATGCATTCGAGAGTTGGATTCCCTCACTTCTTCATCGAGGACTCGCACTGCCTGGGCTACTCTCAGGGTGTATCTTCGACGTGGAAGAGCCCCACCCTTTTCCTTGCCGTGTTGTCTGCACGCCGTCACTACTGCTCGCCGTCCGGTCCTCCTCGCCGCCGCCTGGTCGCCGCCTGCCGGTGCTCGCCGCCGCCGCCGCCGCCGCCGCCGCCGCTCGGTCGCCGCGCCGCCGCCGCCGCTCGGTCACCGCCTGCCGCCGCCGCCCTTCTCGCGCGCCGCCACCATGTCCCAACCCACCACCACTATCATTTTCACCTCTCCCTCCACTGCACCGACCACCATCACATGGAGCTCATCCTCCACCCCCCCCCCCTTACCGTCCTTCCTTCTCTCCCTGTCCACCCCACCCCTGCGCCACTTCCGGCTGTAACTACCCCCAACTCCCCCTCCCCTATCACTGTCGCCCCATCGACAGCTACTGACTTTCCGCCGCTCCCTGCACTGCCTCCGACGGGCTCGATGCCAGCACGGATTTCGGCTCGACGTTCCACAGTCTCTGTGACACCCACGCCCCCTCCCTCTGCGTCATCCACTGCTCAGGGTGGTACTGCCCCCCACCATCTCCCCCTGCAGCCCATCCCCCAGCCCCCTCTCCACCCTGTCGTGACCAAGAAACCTTCAAAGCGCCCGAATTTTGACCCTTCCCCCCGATCCCCGTGACCCAGCCACCCCTGTGGACGCGAACCCGACCCCCGCCCCTGCCACGCCTGCCACCCACTCCTTTGTCCTCTCCAATCCTGACCCTCAATTCCTTGATGCCCGCTCCCTCACCCTCGCCATCCGGAAATACTACCCCAATGCCCCCATCTCCCTTCTGATTCCTCGCAAGGACTCGGTCCTCATTAAATCCCCCAATGCTTCCTTCCACACTGACCCCCTCTCCCGCATCCCCCATATCCAATTTGGCTGACATGCAACCTTCACGCCCTACCACACTCCATCCTCTCCCCGTCAGCCTCAACGTCCCTGACGTCCGCCAACCTTCACTGCTGTGATCACAAAGCTTAGCCTCGTGATCACGGAGGCTGAGGTGTTGGCAGAACTTAACTCCTGGCCCGACATTGAAATCCGCTCGGCCCGTCGCATCTTTGATGATGCCTGGCCAACTTTTCTCGTGCGGATATTCACTGAATCCTCCTCCTCCATTGACTGCCTCCACACCAAGGGAGCCCTCATCTACAATTGCCATCATAAGGTGGACCCCTCCCGTTCCCCAGTCCAATCCTACCACTGCCAACGCTGCCTCACATACGACGACCGTGTTACCTCTGCCTGCAAGAGCCCCCCTACTTGTCCCCACTGCAAAGTTTCACACTTCCTCAAGAATTGCCCCAACCTCACCTCTCCCCCCTCCTGCAACACCTGTAATGAACCACAATCTACATACTCCTCGAAGTGTAAAGCGAAACCTCCTCCAGTCACCCCTGAGCTCAATGTCCCTGTCCGTCCTGTTGATGACCCCATCCACCCCAACAACTCGCTCTGCCCTCCACCTACTGCAGAGGACAAGATCCGTTTCATCACCATTGTGCTCCAAAACATCCACCCCTTCCAGCGCTCCCACACCCTTTCCCAAATCGCCCTCGCTGCCCGTTCCCTCTTCCATCTTACCACCTATGCCACATACTCCCACAACCAGGCCACCTTCACCTTCACCCCCATCACCACCCTCATCTAACTCTCCCCTCCCATGGTTCAACAACCCTACCATATCCTGTACCACAACATTCACTCCCTGCCCATCCACAAACTCCTCTTCCTCCACACCCTCCGTCAGCACCGCGTGGATGCCTTCGTCCTAAATGAAACCTTCCTTCAACCCTGTATCTCCATCTCCATGGCTCCTTACACCCTTCTCCGCACCGATATCCCGTACCCTATAGTGCGTGGCGGTGCTGCTATAGGCCACCTCAAGCACCTCCCTGTCCGGCCCCAACCTCTCCTTAAAAATCCTGCCGAGCATCTCACCCTCACCCTCTTCTTCCCCACCCTTACCATCACCTGTGCCACCATTTATGTCTGCCCTCGCACCCCCATCCTGTACGATTTCCTGGCCCACATTGACCGCACCTTCTCTACTTTCGTGATTGCCGCTGACCTCAATATCCACAGCCGTGATCCTTCCGACCTCCAGCGGTGGCATCAGTTTCTCACCACCCTCCACGGAGACCTGGTTCCCCTGCCTCAGCACACCCCACCCGAATCCAACACCACTCCCGATGTGGTCCTTGCCTCTCCCAACCTCTTGGGCGCATCACCGCAGATGTCCTTGACCTCATTGGTGGTGACCATGCTCCTGTTCTCCTCACTATCTTTAATGGTCGCCATCCCAGCAATGCTCCTCGCCCCGACGCCCCTCCTAAACTTGTTCATGATTACTCTCGTGCCAACTGGAATGCCTACCGGGACTCCATTCACACCCAGGTTGATGGCCAAGACCTTACCCTCCAATCTCCTGATGACATCTCTTGCACTGTTGCCTTCCTGCACCAGACCTTGTCTGACGCCGTCGCCACCCATATCCCTACCAAAGCCATCCACCCTCACCGCCCTGCCCTGCCTCTGCAGGCTGTTCTTCTCCTTTGAGAGTCCCGCCACCTCTACCACTCTTTTCTCTGCACTCGTGACCGGGATAAACTTACCTGCCACCGGCAATTACAGTGACACATCCGCAACCTGCTTACTGCAAAGAAACGCTGTGCCTGGTGCCAGACATGTACACAACTCAACACCATGCTCCCCATAAACTCTTCCAAGTATTGGTCTGCTTTCCACTGTCTTACTGGGAACCACCCCACCCCCCAGTACCCTCTCCTCCTTGATGACCGTCCCCTTCCTGACAACCTCAATAAGGCCAACCGCTTTGCCTCTCACCTCTGAGATGCTTTTTCCATCCCAGATGATCCCCACTTTGATTATTCCCTGTTCCCTGATGTCATGCACCATACGAATACCTCTGTTCGTCCCCTTGCTCCTAGCTTCCAGTACTTGGGCCACACACCACCATCTGAACTCAACACTCCCATCACTACACAGGACATCAGCCTAACACTCTGCACTAAACACAACACTGCTCCTGGCCACGACTGCATTACCTACCGCCACCTCAAACACTGCCCTCCCTCCTTCCTTTCAGTCCTTGTCACCCCCTACAATGTCATCCTTGCCACTGGCTTCTATGCTGGCCTGTGGAAAACCTCCCATATCCTGATGTTCTCCAAACCCAACAAGCCTCCATCTGATGCCTCTTGCTATAGTCCTATCTGTTTCACATCGGTGTTCAGCAAGCTCTTGGAATCCATCCTTTGCCGGCACATCCATCACCACCTCCACCAAAACCACCTCCTCCCCAACACCCAATGTGGCTTTCGACTTTCCTTCTCTGCCGATGACCAACTCCTCCGCCTCACTCATCTCCTCTCCCTCCAGCTTAACTCCTGTCACTCTGCCATTTTTGTCTCCCTCGACCTCGAAAAGGCCTACGACCGTGTCTGGCATCCCGGTCTCCTGTTTAAACTCCAAAGCTATGCCCTTCCTGTCAACTGATGGCCTCCCTCCTCTCCCGCCGCCCCTCCTATGTTACCTTCCATAATGCCAATCCCACACCTTCTACCCCTCTGCAGGTGTGCCCCAGGGCTCTGTCCTCTCCCCTCTCCCCTACCTCCTGTAGACAGCAGATATGCCCCAACCCCCCCTCCAGTACACCTCTTGCAATATGCTGATGACACCGCATTCCTCGCCCTCGCTCCTACCCTCCAACAGTGCCAACGCCTTCTCCAGAATCACCTTGACCTTTTTGCTGCACGGTGTAACCAGTGGCTCCTAAAAATCAATCCTTCCAAGACCCAGGCAATCATCGTAGGTCGTACCACTCGCTCCTTCTGGCTCCTGGATTTCTCCCTTACTGTCTGCACTCGTCCTGTCCACCTCACCCCCACCCTCACCTACCTTGGCCTCACCATTGACCGTCACCTCACCAGGATCCCTCATCTCCGCTCCATCAAATCCAAAGCCGACAGCCGTCTCTGACCCCTCAAACTCCTCTCTGGCCAGACATGGGGGTTGTACCCCTCTACCATCCTCCACACCTACAAATCCTTAATCCGTCCCATCCTCTGTTATGCCAGTCCCGCCTGGATATCTGCCCCCCCCCCCAAATTCTATAAGTCCCTCCAGATCCTTGAGCGTCATGCACTCCGCCTCACCTTCCGTATACGCCTCCCGTCCCCCACGCGGATCCTCTATGACCTCATTCCTTTCCCCCATCTGCTCCTATTCCTCGAACATATCCGCATCCTCTACACCTTTCGCCGCCTTGATCCCCCTCACCCCCTGGTTGCTCCTCTCTTCTCCCATCCCCGACCCCTGCCACGTCTTTGCTGTTGTGTCCCCCCTACCCTTCATCTCTACACCCTTCATCTCCTTTCCCAAGGTGGCTTCCATCAACTCCCCCTCCTGGATGATGCCCTCTCTCCCTCCATTTATCCCTCCTATCAACTCTGATCCTCTCTCCCCCTCATTTCCTCTGTCCTTTTCCAGGGCTCCCTCTCCCCCCTTCCATCCTCTTTTTTCCCCACCTCCCCTCTCTCTACCCCCTTCTCTCCCCCGAGTCCTTTTGCATTTCCCTCCTCTGCCTCTTCTCATTCCCTCTCGCGTCTGCCCTGCCCCTCTCCCCCCTTATGAGACCTCTCCCTCCTTGGTTCCCCCCCTTTCGTTTTTCCTCTCCTCCCTCCTTGTTTTTCCCCTTTCTCCATGTCCCGCCCCCCCCCCCCATCTGCCTTTGGCTCGGGAGTGGCATCTTTGTGCCGCCATTTTTGTGCAGTGTTTTACAGTGAGTGTTTTACAGTGAGTGTTCCATGTTGTGTCTTTTGGGAAGTGTTGCAAACGGCCATCATACTGTCGCTGGGTTTAATTTTTTTTAACTCTTGCAAACAGAAACCAGACTGTCGCCATGTTTTTTAATTGTGTGTTTACTATGTTATTTGTCTGATTCCTGTGTATTTTATTAACATTGCCAACCCGTTTTGCTTTCTGTTTTAACTTTCCGCATTTTTCCGCCATTTTACACTTTAAGTCGCCGTTTTATCGCCTGTTTTTCTTGTCTCTTTTCTTCTTCCGTTTTTAAAAAAGTCTGTCGGCTGTAGAGCAGCGTTCTAAGCTGCTGCCAGCCCGCCCCCTTCGGGGAGAATTGAAAATCCATAAAGAAATAAAAACATGTAACTGCAAATCAAAATGCCAATTAATGGTATTAAAAGCAAGGTTATGAGTCAAGGATTGCACTGGATTTATCTTTAAGGCAATTTTAATTAAATTGAATGCTCACTGCATCTTCACTAAGAAACTGTAGTCACAAAACACAATAATCCCACTAGATTTATCTTTTCAGGACGCACCTATTGCCACTACCCACAAGATGGTGCTGTAGTGCCGCACTTCGCTACTCCCCGGCAGACGTCACTACTATACATGTAGCATTGCTGCAAGCATATGTAACAATACGTAAAGTGCAGCGCGTCCATCGGCTATCACCGCGGCAGTGGAACGACCTGGAGACTTGCCCTTAAATGCCAATAGAAACTGCGGATTGGATTCCACCCCCGCTCACTGTGACAGAGATACCCCAATCACCGTCTACTCCTGAAACGAAAATCTGCGTAATTCAGCACTACAGTATGTTGGTCTGATGAAGTATAGTCTGTCCAACTTTCCTTGAGCCTTGCCAGTGGTAATCGCAGGGAACGAAGAGAACCTCCATTGCTCCCACGTGGCGACGAACGTCGAGGGTGGAGATAACCCTCAGTGCATGCTATTATATGCAGATGGGAGTCTTTCCTGACCACTTGCTGCGATGTTAGTGGTGCACGGAAGTAACTAGGTTTCGTGAAAGTGCGTTACAACAACATTCACGAGTGGTATTTATTTGTAGCAATGTGTATGTAAAGAACTTAAGACCACAGCTGAAGATCAAATAATAAGTCGTTCCCTGCATGATGACTATTGCAGTGCCACTCAGTGTCAGCTCATAAAGACTGGCAGCAGTTGTAAGCGTCACGAAAACTTTCGAACTGTACCGAGAAGTTCGGAGCTAGACGAGCTTATAAGGCCTCTAGAGAACTTTTATTACAGCTAGGACTCGGCCCTTGGGACTTAGTGGAAGCGCCCTTAGGCTAAAACGATGGGAGACGCCTGGCTTAGACAACGGAGGATAGGGCTCCGAGCACACCGGAAATTGCGCTTCCAGCTCTCAAGAAGACAAGTGCTGTTGAAAGCACATCTCAGACCAAGGTGGCTTCTGCTCGAGGACGGCGTTCTGCTGAATCCTGGACCTTGAAGTCTGCTTGTTGTTAAATGACTTTACCGTAGTGAGCAAGCGGCAGTACCTGGAACTGAGTGGCTGGCGTAAGTTTTAAACGTTCCCGTGGAAAGAAAGTCTGTGATGGAACTGAAGGGAAAATTTATTATTTTCGTATTTCTTTTCTTAATCTAGTAACACAAGGTAAGAAACGCCATGTATATGCTAATGAAAAGCAATGAGTGTCTCATAGGGAAATCAACTAAAATATATTTTTAAAAAATACCGTAAAATATGATAAAAACGCATTCACTATCAAGATATCTTATTGTTAAGTCTTGTAAGGTGGAGGTTGAGCTGTTTAGCATACCACTGAAATGCTGCAGATCCTATACCCCGGCGACCTATAGAGATGGGAAGCTCCCCATAAGATCATGAAAATTTAAAAGAAATAAGGTCACGCAACGGATAACGTCTTCTTCAAGTGAAAATTACTAGGGGCGGCCGAATTAAGCATCGAAGAATGGGGGTACCGCACCTCACACAGACATATTAATGAATGGATCCATTAAACTGTGAAAGGAAACTAAGGTCACTATAACTATCTGTTTTATTGCCAAAAGACATAAAAAGATGATTTACTCGCTGAATCAAGGCTAAAAACGTTTAACAAGTGGACAAGGATTTGCAAGTAGGAACTATAGCCTTGGCACAGGTGGGTGGATTCATAGAAGAACGATGTAAAATGTGAGTTATCAAGGTGGGTTGAAGCACAGATAAAGATATTATCATATTTGCTGTCAGGCTACACGTCTGGTGTCAGGTTACATACTTGGGCTTCTTGGTGACCCTTACTCCCTCCTACCAGGGGAACCATTGGGAATTGATCAAGGTCACAAAAGTCTAAGCGTATGATGGGTGCAATTAGCTGGATATGAAAATGTATAAATGTTTTATTTATCTTTTGTGTATGGGAACTGATTTCCTATCCTTTAAGTTTTGTGTGTCTCTATGTTGTAACGTGAACCTGAAACAAACAAGGGATGTGCTTACATAAACACTATCTAATAAAAAGAGTCACCAAATTCGTATGGAACTGTATTACTGTACTGCAATTAAATTCTAGCAAAAATAATTACAAAATTGTATACTAAATAAGGTGAGCTGTGAAATTCTGTATTGTGAAGTGGAGTGAACAGTGCTACAATGCGTGACGTCACCATGCTAGTCTTAGGGTTCCAACACACAAAACTAACACAGCAAAAATTTTACGTGTAATTACAAGCCAAATTTCGAAAGAATAACTATCCAAAATGCTTCTGTGGAAATACCCTGTGGACTTATGTACGCAGGCTGACTAAATAAAATTCTGAACATCAAATGATGCTCACGTGAACAAATAACACGGCACTGTGAGAGTAAGAATGTCTACATAAGATGTGAGATCTGAGCTGAAATTTACCTAAACTGAATCCGATAATGATTTTTAAATGCAATGCATGACTATGTATAGAATAAAAGTGGTGAAAATTAAAAACAGCTAGAGAAAAGGAACCTTGCGCGAGTGCACTGCTAAGAAAAGCAGTTATGTTAACTATACACTGACGAGCCAAATCATTATGACCACCTGCTTAATAGCTAGTTTGACCGACTTTGGAACCTGATTCTGCGTACCAGGTATCCGACAGTTTGTTGGTAGGTTTGTGGAGGTATGATGCATTAGATGTCTACGCACATGTCGTGTAATTCGCCTTAATAATGGGCCGCAAATATGCCTACGCGGTAATGGGGTTCGGAGCGACCCAGATGAGTTCCATAGGATATACATCAGGCGAATGTAGTCGGCGAGTCATCAGCATGAGTTCACTGTAACGCACGTTTCGAGCCGCCGTTCACCTCGGTGACGGCGTTTGTGGAGACTACCATCGACATAGTGTTGCAAAAATGTGACTCACACAAAAAGCCAACAAATTTCCATTGATCGACGGTCGAATCCTTATGGTCTCGTACCGACTGCAGTCGTAATTGACGATGTCGCTGGGTCAACATGTGAATACCTAGGGATGGTCTGCTACGGAGCTCCATGTTCGACAATGTACGATGGACGGTGTGCTCCGAAACACTTGAGCGCGCACCAAAACTGTGCTCTTTCAGCAGAGACGCCACAGATCACCATCTATCCTACTTTACAGAGCAGACAAACCTCCGAAACACTCGTTCTGTGAAGAGCCGTGTACGTCCAAACATTTAGCGCCTAGTGGTAGTTTCACTGTGTTTCTACCTTTTTCCGTAGTTGCTCACGACAGTAGCAACTGAACATTCAACCAGCTTCGCCGTTTTCGGGACCCTCGTTCACAGACTCTGCGTAATAATAATCAGCCCTTTGTCAAAGTCGGTTTTCTCAATGGATTTCCCCATTTGCAGCCCATATCTTCGCCAGGGTGATCCACCGTCCGTGTCTGATCCGCTTACATTCTTTTGTTACCGCGTCACGTACCCGCAGCGTCACCGAGCGGCAACCAACGTTGCCGTGGGCAGTGGTCGTAATGTTTTGGCTTATCAGCGTACATTAAGCCTTAGCAACTGTGTTCCGTTATGTATGGAAGAATCTGAACTTACTGAATGACTGAAAAGACAATATCATTCGAAACCGTATTATTACCCACATTCCTTAACAACTACAACCATCTTCCCAAATTGACTTCGTATAAAGAATATGACTCTGCCATGAAATTAGTTAACGAAATGGTGAACGGGTGGTGAACCTGTAACACTGAGTCCAAGCTATGTGAGAAGATAACCTTGTTTAAACATACCTCGACAATCAAACTAACTGACCAGAATCAACAGAGAAACAATCGCGCAAAATATTTGCCTTTCTCCAACTCCTGATAAATAATGTGCAACAAGCAGTGCAGCAACAACACTACCTGAATATCTTTACATTTTTCGAATCAATCTTTACAACATCATAAGTTCCAAAATTCAACAGTCTCTGCGTTTGCAACTCTGTTCTGCTAATTATTTTCTGACCGCTGAGCAGTGTGACAAACATCTGTCTCTCTCAGTTACGTTTCACTCAATTCTATACTGGCAACGACAATGCTACTGCCAGCCAAAGATCGCGCTGCTTGAACTCAGAGTTTCTGTGGCGTGACGTATCGACTATTGAAGTCTTCTGTTTGAAAAATACCCAGTGAACCGGTAGGAAGTACGGCACATCGGATAAAAAGAGGGCTCTTATCACTTTCACTGGATACAAAAAAAGCCATAAACCTTACAAGTTGCACCTGCGAAATTAAAAACTGATGCAAAATAAATGATTTCACACTTGCGTCGTATCGGTGGCTGTAACGACCGTCTGTGCTTACCACTCTTAAACTGTGCAAAGGCAGAAGACAGCTGCCGTTGTGACTAAAAATTCCAAGTTCGGCTCGGTCTCTGTACTCTGCTCTAACTTGGAGATATCTCTCTCTGCAGAATTCTGCAACGACCTGGAGCAAGCATCTTCTACAGCTGCCTCAAAGCAAGTGTGTTTTGCCGGCCGGAGTGGCCGAGTGGTTCTAGGCGTTTCAGTCTGGCACCGCGCGACCGCTACGGTCGCAGGTTCGAATCCTGCCATGGGCATGGATGTGTGTGATGTCATTAGGTTAGTTAGGTTTAATTAGTTCTAAGTTCTAGGCGAATGATGACCTCGGAAGTTAAGTCGCATAGTGCTCAGAGCCATTTTAGTTTGGGAATAATCTGCCATATTTCAGTCTTCGTTTTTGTGTGCACTTAGTTTGAGATCAATTATTAATTAATTGATAAGTGTATGAGTGGACCTGTTGCTTTAACGAAGGTTCTTACGCAGATACAGAGAATTTCCATTCTGCAGTACAGTTTGCACTAATTTGAAACTTCCTCGCAGATTGCAGCTGTGTGCCGGAGTGGAACTCAAACCTAGGACCTTTGCCTTTGGCGGGAAAGTACTCTACCGACTCAGCTATCCAAGCACGATTTTCGACCCTTCCTCACAGGTATACTTTTGTCAGTACCACATCTCCTACCTCCTAAACTTCACAGAAATTCTTCTGCATACCTTGCATACACTCTGCTGCAGAGTTAAAATTCATTCTGTAACAGAATATCTAGCCATGACCTTGCAGTGTCCTTTATTCCGGAAGTACTGGTTGTGCAAGCTATGCATAAGAACTTCTGTAAGTTTGGAATGTACTCGAAACAGATGAGGAGTTGGCGGAAATAAAGCTGCGAGGGCGGGTCGTGGGACGTGCTTTGTTAGATTAATCGATAGAGCAAGTACCCTCAAAAGCAAGGGTCCCACCGAGCGAGGTGGCGCAGTGGTTAGACACTGGACTCGCATTCGGGATTTAATATTTTCTTGTGTGGGATCTAAAATTTAATAACCTCTCTCACACCGGCCTGATTTAGCTTCACTGATCAGGATAGTAAAAACATGCGTATGTTAAGGGAATTTTCATTCACAAAGCAGGCTTATCACATTCACACAGTTCAATACTGTTCTATCCTGATTAAACTGAGCTTAACTTAAATTCCATAAGGCAGTGAAGCAATTTCGAAGTCTCGGTGCGACGAAAATTGTCAGTCGATCTCCTGGAAACATTTGTAATAATTATTAACTTTCGGTGATTGCATGGGGAAGACCGGAGACCTGCTGGTAAGACCGTGTTAGCCTATTTATTTGAAGTAACTGGATATCTTGAGCATACAAAACGGCAGGTTCGTCCAGTGTAAATCAGACGTTCCCCACTGATCCCGTGCAACACAGCGTAGTAAGCAGACACTGTCAATAATAATTAGTTAAATAATACGCGAACACACTTACTTTAGTTTAGTTCATGTATTAAATTCCTTCTCATACAGAATCTCATCAAGATGGCGACTAGCTCAACAATACATACATATACATCCTCCTTCTTTCACGACTAATTGGCAAGAAGTCCTTCCTTTTTTTCATAAGAGAAAACATAGATAGCAGAGAAGCTATTCCATGGAGTAAATGGACGCTCCAAGGAATAATTGGGCTTGAAACTACTTTGCATTGATAATCGGTAAGATCAGAAGAGATATTTCGAGATATGTACTGAGTTATATAATTTATAAAATTTCTGAAAATATCGCGGAGAGACCGCTTCAAGAGACATTACAGGGAGGACGACAATTCAATCCCGCGTCCGGCCATCCTGATTTAGGTTTTCCGTGATTTCCCTAAATCGCTCCAGGCCAATGCCGGGATGGTTCCTTTGAAAGGGCACGGCCGACTTCCTTCCCTAATCCGACGAGACCGATGACCTCGCTGTCTGGTCTCCTTCCCCAAGCAACCCAACCCAACCCCCCAAGGGTCCCAGTTTCGAGTGTCCAGTCTGCTACACAGTTTCATACGGTAAAAGTACCTTCCATATTAAAGGTTCAGTTTACAGTGGTTACAATGTAGATATTTTTTCGTCAGTATGATGTCCCTACACACTGTGGTCGTGAAGTACGTCAGTTAAACGATTCTTTTGGGTAGTGATAGCTCCGCCAAGATGACAATGTACATTGTCCGCCGAGGTATACAGAATATTTTTTTTTTTTTTACATTTTCGTGCATGACAGATGGAAACGTTGAAGTCCACACAGTAAAATAAATATAAGGGTGGACACATATTTCTCATTTTAAACATTATCATCTTCATTGTCATTGCAAAAGGAAGTCAAGATACTCAACAACAACATCCTTTTGGTACACTTATTGATTTGAGCAGTATTTTTTGCGCTTTTGATAACTTTTGCGAGCTTCGTCTTCTAGTGAACAATTCGACATGAGTAACTTAATATCTACTTAAACTGGTTGTGGTTACGAACAGGGAACGAATTTTTACGTAAATAAATATTTTTTGCTTATGGATAAAAAAACTGTAACTAAGAAACTCCTGTAACAGCTTATGAAATTCTGTTTCACTTAAAAATTACGTATCTTCGTAATATTTTATGCGAATAAATATTTTAAATAGCTATGCTAAAAACCCATGATTTGTCAGTTTTCTCATAATTTTTAAATATAACAAAACATCTCTGGAATGTCGTATTATGAGAACGCAATTCGAAAGAACTTTATTCTTAAACATATTGCGTAGTGAGTGACCTCCACTACATTTATTGCCTTGATATCTGATACGGGAATCCCCTATTTGCAATACGGACGGCTGACGCAACGTACACAAGTCTTCAGTCACCTGCCCTCGTCGGAAGCAGAGCGTTTATACAGTACGGTATCTCAAGTAAAGTGATTACTGATATAACGTGTTAGCTGTCGTTTGCAACAATATGCTGCTGAATTTAGTGGCATTTTTACAGTGATGGAAGAATTATATTGTTTCAAAAATGTGGGAAATCTGTAAACGCAGACCGGCGCTCTTAAGTCTTGCAGCATTTAGAAGGTAGTAAACATAGAATGGTCAATTAGCGTACAATTTCTAGACACTTTCTTTTAGGGGAAGCAGCTTCCTCTTCCCATGCCTTAGTTTCAAAAAGTTTACTTCCAGTTGTTTAGAGCCGAAAATCCAGATATTGCACTTTCACCTGACCCATAGTTATTCGTTGGGGGATATGGTTGGAAGCAGGAGCGCATGTATTATGCAAATAATATTGAAAATTTTAAATCGGTGATTGATGAATTAAACAGTGGAAATTCTTCTTAACTTGTCTTACATACCTGTAAATTTGAGTTTTTTTGGTTTACTCTGTAAAATATTAGAAACATCAACTCGCTTGAAAAGTTAATTAACTCAAAAATCCAAAAGTGGAAGGTATTAAACACAAATTTAATAGCGTGTTCGAAAAAATAATGGAATTCATACTATGCCAAGGTTTTGAAAAAGGAAGTAGACGTTGGTGAAATTGAAAATGCATGTGCCAGTGATACTCCTTTGATGAAGTATGCAAGATTGTGATCATGTGATGTTGCAGAGTCCTTCTCCCGGTATCGTGCGTTGTTTCGAGATAACCGACATCGGTTTGTGATGGAAAACCTGGAGAATGTTGTCGTGATTCACTGCTACAGCTATTGTTTTAATTCAGCACTGAGTCAGTATGATTGGTGAGGGACTTTTTAACGCAAGTATTTATCGTTTTGTGATATTGAATCAAGTTATTTTTGCGTTTTTATCCACATCTTTTAACTTATCCTACAAAAAATACAATATTTTAAAGTTTTTTGCACTAAAAATCCGTTCCCTAGTTATGTGAATCTTTTTATAGGGAACTACTCCTGTTGGCACTTTCTAAAATACTTACTACATGCCTTGAAATACAGTATGTAATAAAAATTCGACGTTATTTTCGAATGATCATTTCTGCCTATGTCTGTCAGTTTCAACAGAATGTTTTCGCAATCGGAGGAGAAAACTGGTGAATGAAATTTCATGAGAAGATCCCGTCGCAACGAAAAACGCCTTTGTTTTAATGATTGCTACTCCAATTCACGTATCATGTCTGTGACACTGTCTCCCCTATTTCGCGATAATACAAGACGAGCCGTCCTTCTTTGAAATTTCTCGATGTCATCCGTCAGTCGGCCGGCCGGAGTGGCCGAGCGGATAAAGGCGCTACAGTCTGGAACCGCACGACCGCTACGGTCGCAGGTTCGAATCCTGCCTCGGGCATGGATGTGTGTGATGTCCTTAGGTTAGTTCGGATTAAGTAGTTCTAAGTTCTAGGGGACTTATGACCACAGCAGTTGAGTCCCATAGTGCTCAGAGCCATTTTTTTCATCCGTCAGTCCCACGTGACGCAGATCCCACACCGCACAGCAATACTCCAGAATAGGGCAGACAAGCGTGGTGTAAGCACTCTTTTTAATAGACCTGTTGCACCTTCTAAGTGTTCTGCCAGTGAATCGATGTCTTTGGTTTATTCTATCCTCAACATTATCTATGTGATCGTTCCAATTTAGGTTTTTTGTAGTTGTAATCCGTTAGTATTTAGTTGAAATTACAGCCACCAGATATCGTAATTGAATTTAGCGGCTTTCTTTTAGTACTCATGTGAATAACTTTACGCTTTTCTTTATTCAGGGTCAATTACCACTTTTCGCACCATACAGATATCTTATCTGAATCATTTTGCAATTCGTTTTGACGAAAACGAATTGCAAAATGGTTTAGATAAGATATGACTTTGCAAGACGGAAAATGACAGCATCATCTGCAAACAGTCTAACAGCGCTACTTAGATTGTCTCCTATGTCGTTAACATAGATCAGGAACAATAGAAGGCCTATAACACTTCCTTGGAGAACGCCGGATATTACATCTGTCTTGCTCGATGACTTTCCGTCATTACTACGAACTGTGATATTTCTGACAGGAAATAACGAATCAGTTGCACAACGGAGGTGATATTCTATAGGCATGCAGTTTGGTTAGAAAACGTTTTTGAGGAACGGTGTCGAAAGCATTCTGCAATCTAAAAATATGGAATTAATTTGACATCCCCTGTCAATAGCGCTCACTGCTTCTTGAATATAAAGAGCTAGTTGTGTTTCAGAAGAACGATGTTTTCAAATCCGTGCTGATTATGCGTCAATAAATCGTTTTCTCCGAGGTAATTCATAATGTTCGAACACAGTATATGTTCCAGAACCCGACCGAAAATCTACGTTAGCGGTGTGGGGCTGTAATTCAGCGGATTACTCCTATTTCCTTTTTTAGGTATTGGTGTGACTTGGGCAATTTTCCAGTCCTTAGGTACGGAATTTTCCGTGAGCCAGCGGTCAGCAGTACCAACATGCTTGTCAGATTGTGCAGCGAGATGTTTGATTGTTATACCTCAAATGAGAATGTCACGTTGCAGGAGTCACAGCTGTGTGTGGCTGGCCGGTACGCGGGTCATCGGACAGGTTTGTACGACCTTGCTGCGATGATGATAGACGCTCGCCCAACGACTCGTTCACTGTCAGACCTCCTTAGACACTCTGCAAGTACCTATGAATACCTACGATGCTCTGTTTCTCCACAAAAAAGAAAGAAAACTTCGATGAGATCTCTCTGGATGTAACGCACCTCCATTATAGACGTCATTTTGAAGGTTACGTATAGCGCCGCCACCTACAGGAACTTCATGAATCTATAGGGGCTGAAGCGGGAGTATTTCGCAGCGTCTCACAAGAAAGGCAGCATATTTTTAACCGAAACTGACCGAGAAAAAAAAGTGTTGTATTGCATATTGAATGCCCCTCTTACATTATTTGATATTAATAATAATGTATAGATATTACTGTGCTACTAAGAGATTCATCAGTGAAGTATGAGGTATTTGGCATGAATAAACCCTAAACTGAAGTTTGGTGGTAGTTAAAAAATTGATGACTGCAGACAAGTTACTGGAAATGTGTGTTCCTCAATAATGGACACCTTTTGGGACCAAAGTAAATGACTTTAAATCTTTGTGAAAATTATTCTTATTTCTAGCACTGATTGCATGAACTGAGCTATTGGTTTGAAAAAAGAGATATATTATTAAGGGCAGATTACATTAAAGAATAAATTCAGGTTGTTTAACTATTATAGGTACAAACGAAAGGGGCAAGAGAAGACAACGGAACAAGCAAACAATCCTAATAAACATAGGTCCAGAAACCAATGGTCCCCGAATACGACATATGCAGAAGTGCAGTCATGTTAATATGAGAAGAACTACTTGCACGATGAAGGTAGACCAGCATACTTTCATCTGGCTGGTCAGGAGTATGTAACTCGAAGCTTCTACAAATGGGTCGATAGAGGCTCGCCAATACCAGTATCTCCCGGATCCCACGATTTGAGACCATTCGATGTTTTTATATGGAGGATATTTAAAAGTATTGGTGTGTTCTGGTCTTGTTGGTAGTATCGATGAACTCCAGGAGCACATCGTGGATGCTTGTCGATGCATTCGGAACACATCTGGCATTTTTGAACCTGTCAGGAATCGATAAGGAGACGTTCTGAAGCTTGTCTTCACATGAATATTGGCCATATGGAATGCTTGTTTAATGTGTATGTCCTCAAGTGCATAACCGCAGTTCATAGGGACTCTGTCATAAGATATTTATGTACTCCGACATTATACTTCACATGGGGAAACCATTGGTTTCTAGACACATGTTTAATAGGGCTATTTGCTTCTTTTGTTATCCTCTACTTGGCACTATCGATTGTACTTACAATAGTTAGCAACCAGCATACCGGGAAGTAGTAGTTGGTATTCCCAGTTTCTTAAATACTTCCTCTGCAGAATGTTCTTGTGGTCTCGTCACAAATAATGCGTATTATACGTTTTTGGACTGAGAGACATTCAACTAGGCTTGATGAGTTACCCCAGAAAAGATCTTAGGTGATGCTATCGAATAATAGTAAGCGAAGTATGCTAGCTTTTTTTTACTTTTATATCATCTATGTCGGACAACATCTACACTGCCAATAGAGACACTTTTAGGTGCTCCAGCAGGTCTGAGGTATGCTCCTCCCACCTGAATTTGTCATCAATCTACAATCCCAAAACGTTACACTAGCAACTTCTTCTATCTTCGTATTGTTATATTTCAGTCATATTCTTGGGGGGGGGGGGGGGGAGGGGGGGAAGAAAACTCTTTCAACTTGTAAACTACATATAGCGTTTTTCAAAAGTTTACTGGCAAGTAATTTGCTGGGAACCATTTGTCTATGAACAGTTCGTTAAGTGATCTATCAGACATTATATTTGATTTGCTATTTATTGAATTGTTCAGATCATCTGCAAATAAAATAAACTGGCCTATGGTGATAACTGATGAAACCTCACCCTCGCTATGTAGGCTCATATAACAACCAGTTGTACATTGGCGTCAAGCAGGTGGCCTATACAGTAACGCCACAGGGGCCACTCCAGCAGACGACAGCCAGAAGTTTTCAAACATCAGCCGGACCAGCAGGCAACGGCGAGATCGACACAAGAGGTTGTGGGCCCCGCGGACCTTTTTGTCTCTGCTGGGTCACACAGCCGCAATTAGACCTGGCTGTATGCTGGCACCGGGCGGCGCTTAGGCTGTGCCAAGCCAGTTCATTCTTACACAGCTGTCTGGGCCAAGTGGCGACTGCAGTAGCGGTTCAGCAGTCAGTCTCGCCAAGAAACCGTCAGGATCGTCAATGCCGTATTCCAGCGAGCATCCTCCTGTGTGTGGAGCACCCGGTGCCGTCACCAGGTTTCACCGAGTCTTGGACTCTGGACTGGGGACATGTGTAGACTTGGCTGTCGTAGTGCTTGATGCTATTAACTTTTTCATTCCAAAGTGAACTCAGAAATTAACTTCGATATTTCTTGCGGCCGTCAACTGTACAAACAGTTATTGTGTCATTCAAGTGCAACTATGAGTTACGCACATAATGTCAATGTAAAAACTTACTCCAAAAAGGAGATTTGAGTTCATGCGTTTATTAATTAACTTGCTCTGTGTTGATTACCTGGTCTGTATTCTCATTCCGCTCCAACGAAGTGATACATATAAATCTTCATCCATAAGAAAAGGTAAGGATCGTATGATGGAACTTTGTGGGACACACAGATAGTTATTTGCCAGCTGGTTGATGCCTGTTAGCTCAATACGTCTCTTTCGTAATGACACCCTTTGTTTGGTGTCAGAGATACACAATTTAAACCATTTTGCAGCATTTCTTGAGGCACAGGAATGTTATAATTTATTTAAACGGCTATTCTGATTTACACAGTCAACGACTTTGATGGGTCGCGCAATATACTAGCAGTGTCTACTTTATCGGTTAATGAATTAAGTACATCCTCGCTGTACTCGTATATAGCTTTCTTAGTATCAGAACCCTTCAGAAATTCGAACTTCGACTTTGAAAATATATTTTTTGTTGTCAGATGGTTAAGAAGCCGATTGTATATTACTCCTTCCAAAATTTTCTAGAATGATAGCAAAAGTGAAACTGGACGTAAATTTGGCTCTAATTCCTTGTCTCTTTTCTTTTACAGAGGTTTAACTTTAGCACGTTTCAGCCAATCAGGAAGTGTTCTCGTGATAAATGACTTCATGCAAATAACTTAATATGTTACTTAACTCAGAAAAACACTCTTTGATTAACTTAGTTGGTATTTCATGACAACCACTAGTTTTTATTTTTTATTTTAAAGTTTTAATGGTAGACATTACTTTTATTGAGGTAGTGAGCATCATATTCGTGTTGCTGAAGTTCTTTGTAATTACTGGTCTGAGATATTCCATAGCAATATCTAGTGAATTTGAAGACTCCGTGTTTTCAGCAGCAGTTACGAAATGCTTGTCAAAAAGTTTTTCAGCACTGCACACATCTGTTACCAATTTATTATTTGCTATCTGCTCCTCTTCATCTCTGGTTCTACCCGTCTCCTCCTCCACTATATCCCATATTGCCTTATTTTGTTACTTGATGTGTCTATATTTTTCTAGTAATGAATATGCTTCAATGTCTGCATTACTATCTTCAATATTTTGCAGTGTGGTGTGCAATGAACTATAGTATCAACAAAAAATGTTCAAATGTGTGTGAAATCTTATGGGACTTAACTGCTAAGGTGATCCGTCCCTAAGCTTACATACTACGTAACCTAAATTATCCTAAGGACAAACACAGACACCCATGCCCGAGGGAGGACTCGAACCTCCGCCGGGATCAGCCGCACAGTCCATGACTGCAGCGCCTTAGACCGCTTGGCTAATCACGCGCGGCTATAGTATCAACATCAGAGCACTAAAAGAACTGGACACATACTACAAGGCTAACCACATAAAGCCCAACCTCTCAAAAACTATGTTTTGCATCTCAGAAACAGGGAGGCTACAAGAAAATTGAATGTATGTTGGAACGATACCACCTTGGAATAGCGCTTCATTCCAAAATACCTGGGTGCAATAACGGACCAGTCCCTCACGTTCACAAAACATTGCTCCAGTATCAAATAGAAAACCGCCACCCGGAATAACATCTTGAGAAAGTTAAGAGGTGTAAACTGGGACGCTAAGTCGCTTACAACCACTTATTAGACTGTGTGTTGTTCTGTAGCAGAGTATGCCTCGCCTGTTTGGTATAAATCATCTCATGTAAAACTGTAGACGCTGCTCTGAATAAAGTTTGTAGGCTGATTACAGGGTGCTTAAAACCCACCCCTGTCGCGGAAACCTGTCTTTCCAGTACCATACCTCCAAATATGCGACGAATGTGGCCGCCGATAATGAACGACTGTAGGCTGAGAACTGAGAAGTTCAACCACTGTTTGGTTGGTTGGTTGGTTTTGGGGAAGGAGACCAGACAGCGTGGTCATCGGTCTCATCGGATTAGGGAAGGATGGGAAAGGAAGTCGGCCGTGCCCTTTCAGAGGAACCATCCCGGCATTTGCCTGGAGTGATTTAGGGAAATCACGGAAAACCTAAATCAGGATGGCCGGATGCGGGATTGAACCGTCGTCCTCCCGAATGCGAGTCCAGTGTCTAACCACTGCGCCACACTGTTTGGTCATGAACTACCTCAGCGTAGACTAAAATCAAGAAAATGTTTCCTTCGAACAGGAGATCCTTCGAAATTCTTTCCAGACATGACAAAACTTTTGCGATGGAACTCTGTACAATAATACAGTATGGAACCGCGAGAACATCTTTCAGTCGCCCACAACGAAGAATGGGGTGTTTGTAGGTTCCTCAATCGCTTAAGACCTGGTGTCAATAGAGCGAGTCCTCCCTTAAACTACAGGATTTCAGACCTTAGTATAACAAGTGTGAGTGTAGAGAAGAACAAACTGTGTATCACTTGTTCCAGTTATATGATTGCGTGGTGTCTGTTCTTTTGTACATATCCGAAAGAACAGACACCACGCGGAATCCGCAGCTGTGATACATTATATGTAAATTGAGGGTCGAGGAAGAAGAAAGGAAAGGAAATGGAAGGGTTTACTGATGTCAGCCGCATCGGGAAATTATGCGGAATCAGTGGCGACGAGGGGATATGTGTACCGGACCGGGATTCGAACCCGGGATCTCCTGCTTACTAAGCAGGTGCGACGACCAGTGCCCCATCCATGACACAGCGTCTTTTCTTTTTTTTTTTTTTTCTTTATTGGATTAGAAGTGGATAGTGAAGGTTCAAAAAAAGGTGTTATATGGATGATTAAAAGTAAGAGGAAGAACGGTATGACAGATTATGCTCGAATGGTGAACTAAAGTGGACAAGATGTAGAGAATAAGGAGGAACTCAAGAATATGTGGAAGGAATACTTTGAAGAACTCCTGAACCCGAATGGAAACCTGGATGAGGAGGAACAAGCCGAGGAGAAAAAAGAGGAGGAACAGCAAATAGAAGAAGACCTTACATGGGGAGAAGTCAATGAGGCATTGGGCAAGATGAAGGGACAGAAGCCACCAGGTCTGGATGAGCTAAGTGTAGAGATGGTGAGAGCAGCAGGAGAGGGGGGGGGGATACAATGGCTATATAGAGTAATGAAAATTGTGTGGAGACAGAAGATGATCCCAGAAGACTGGAAGAAGGGAATAATTGTCCCAATCTTTAAGAAGGGAAATAGAAAAGAGTGCAAGAACTATCGGGGGATAACACTGATGAGCCACTGTGCTCAAGGTATGTCTACGATGCTGTCCATGCCAGTCGAAGACTGACTGTCCGAGAGATTGCAGAATAATGTAACATTTCAGTTTGATCATCATCATCATCTTGGACAGTTTCCAGCCTCTGGTCGGTTCTGTACGGAACATAGGCCTCTCCATCGTCTTCTATCTTGCCACCATCTCTCCATCTTCACCTTGATCCTGTCTTCTCCTTTCTTCTGGACGCATTCCTCCAGTCCTTTCAGCCATCTGTTTCTCGGTCTTCCTCTTGATCTCTTTCCTTCCAGTTTCGTCTCGTGTATCCTCTTGGGTATCCTCTTCTCCTCAATTCTCTTAACGTGTCCATACCATCTCAGCCTTGACTTCTCTATCTCATCCAGTAACGGTTCCACCTTCATTAACTCTCTGAACCTATCATTTCTTAATCTGTCTATCTTTGTCACTCCAATACTGTTTCTCAAGAATTTCATCTCACTGGCTTTTCTCTCTTCCTTTTATAACCCTGGTTTCTGATGTTTATGTCAGGATTGGGACATAGTATGACTGGTATATAACCTTTTTACTGATTTGGGGTACATCCTTGCTCCATATCAGGCTTCTGGCACTCTTGTGAAATGCTTCTGCTTCCCCCCCCCTCCCCCCCCCCCATCCGTTTACTTCTCTGTCGTTTTTTCCATCTTCCTGTATCAGGCTTCCTAGCTACTTGAAACTCTCCACTTTCCTCAATCGTTCCCCACCAATTGTTATTCCCCTTGTTCCTCTCTCCCTCTTTCTTGTTGTGATAATGATCTCACCTTTACTTATATTTAATTTCATCCCATATTCTTGTACTGTTCGTTCCCATACGTTCAACTGCTCTTGTACTTCCTCCTCCGTAGTCCCCCAAATCATCAGATCATCTGCAAACACCATAGTTTTCATATTCCTTTCATCAATTAGTTGTGCTGCTACACTTATTATATCATCCATCACTACAATAAAGGTTAATGGTGAAAGTGCACTTCCCTGCCTCAAGCCATTCCTCTGTTCAGTCCAAGCTGATCTCTCTCCTCCCACTTTCACACAGCTCACACTTCCATGGTACATTTCCCTTATCCTCCAAATAATCTGTTTTGCTACTCCTCTGTTCTCCAGGGCTTTCCACACTTTGCTTCTACATACACTATCATACGCTTTTTCAATGTCCAGGAAGGTCATTAGTAGATCTATTCCATATTCATAGTGCTGTTCCTGCAGTTGTCTTACAGCAAAAATTAGATCCACAGTGCACCTTACTATTCTGAAGCCATGTTGCTCTTCTCTCATTCTTCCTTCTAATTTTGTCCGAATTCGTCCTTCCAAAATTTTCTCAAAAGTCGCCCTCATCCCAGTAGGCTTCCTGCATCTTTGGTGTGTCTAAGTAAAGGTTTTCTTGAGTTCCACGTAAAACTCTGTCATCTCGGAATTGGCAAATTGTGCAACACAAGGTTCTACTCAATACAGCACTGAACGATAACAAAGAGCTGTACAAAAATGAAACTTCCGCTATTTATACTTTAAACATAGATGTGTGCAGGGATGCCAACCGCATTTCGCTCCAACACACCATTGGCGCGAAATTACGAATGTTCCGGAATTTTTTGAACAGACCTCGTATTTAGATACTCGAAAACAACCTAAGACTGAAATTGTACTATTGTACTGAAAATAAACCAAAAGCTATCGTTTTATAGAGAGGTGGTATCATTAAAAAAGAATTTAGTAACTGTGTACCTAAGTTCAAATAAAATCAAGAAATTATTTTATTTGCTGTAATGATTTTCGTATCATCCCTTGATCTTCCTTCAAATTTACTTAAAAAGACCGTGTGAAACGTATCTTAAGATTTGTGTGATGAAGGACTAGGTCCCAGACTGTTGAGACAAGATTTTAACGCGGTCCTGAGGTTATTGGGGCGTTCAGTTAATTTTAAGTGATAATCCAACGGCATAAATCTGATATTACATTTCATTCCTGAAATCCCTGAGCTAGCAGGACTGATCGGATGAGGTTATATTTGTGGAAAGGGGCCAAAATAAGTTACTGTCAGTTGCAGTCAACATATAAACTTTATTTCTTAAAACAATCACACAAGCAAGAATCAGAAACTCTCAAGGTTTTAACGAAAGATCTCCTTTAATTTGATTTAGATCGACTGAAGGCCACATCGAAAATCCAAGGCACAAAGCCTGAGCAAGGAATTCAGGTACAGGAGTTCTTCTGGAGATTTCACTTCTTTAGAAAAAATTTTTTTATCTTCAATATAAATAGACTGAAAGCCTTAGCTTAAATTTTTCCCATAGAACTCGGCTCAAGGCCTCACATTAATCAAGAACCGGGTTACGGCTTAAGGCCGAGACAAAGATTTTCAATGTTTAATCTAAATAGGCTTTAAACTCGACTGAAGACCGCATATCAACAAAACAATTTAACGGCTTAAGGCCTAGGAAGAAGAGCTTTCAATTTGAAAAGGCTTAAAATATTTCGTGCAAAACTCGGCTGAAGATCTCATACTAAAGAATAACAATCTTATGACTTATGGGCAAGACAAGGATTTGAATTTTTAATTGAAGAGAGATTTAAACTTGACTGAAAGCCACACATCATGCAGAAAACAATTTTACAGCTTAAGGCCTAAAGGGAAGAGCTTTTAAATTTCAACTAAAATAGGCTAAAGGCTTTATCCTAAAATGCTTCACATAAAACTCAGCTGAAGGCCACATACGAAACCCAAACAATCTCACGGCTTAAAGCCCAGACTAAGAAATTTCAAATTTTTGATCTAAGCTGAAAAACTCGGCTGAAGGCCACATACAAACTAGAAAATATTTCTTACAGCTTAAGGTCTAGTCAAAATTTTTCAACCTTTGATTTGAAAAGGCTGAAAACTCGACTGAAGACCACATACGAACTTGAAACTAATTTACGGCTTAAGGCCTAGGCACAAGGAATTTTCAGTTTTAATTTTGAAAGGCTGAAACTCGGCTGAAGGCCACGTACCAAACAAGAAACAATTTGTAACTCTTCAGGATTTCCCGGCGAGATCTTGACATGTGGAAAAATCAGGTCTACTGCCGGATGTTTTCTAAATATTCTGCGTGGTGTCTGTTTGTTCTATATCGTGTCTCCCTACCACTTTCGCGCAACGACGCTCTGAGCGAGTTTTTTAGGGAATTGACTAGTTTGAACCTGGGACCTGTTGCTGGTAAGGAGACGTCAGACCACACATGACATGTAGAATTCAGAAGAGTTCAGTGAGACTAGCGATGATATAACCAAATACTTAATGATTTCAGCGTCAGCTCCACTGCACTCCCTGTAAAGGAATCTTAATACTAACTTTAGGGGAAGGGGTTCAAGGCATTCCTATTTTTAGTTAGTCGAAAAAGCAGTTAAGTTTACCATTGGAAATTTTATTCTACTCACAAAACAACGTTTATAAATTGCACTATTGATAAAAGGAAATGTTTTAATACAGGATGGTAAAAACCGACTGCGTTCAACAAAAATGTGGACGAATGTTCCCTGAATGGGTTTCGAAGTTCTACAATGGATCGAAGGATGACCTTTGCCATATCACATCTATAATCTAGGTTTAAATTAAGTTTCACAAAAGAGAAAACTATCAAAATGGTCTACAGTGATCCTCAATTATCTTTAATTACTTATCTAACTTGTCGTAAATTACAGTAGCTGATGTGGCTTTTCAATAACTATATAACAGAAAAATCATCGTGTTTCAGATTTTTACTTCAAGTGGCAAATGTGAACACCACAAGCTTTAATTGACGATCGACACTAGTATTACGCAAAAAGGGGTTGTAACAGATGAGACTTCTGCAGTTCTGAGTGAAGCCTTATGCGCTCAAATATGCGGCATCGCGTGCGTTCATTACCTTGTCGGTGTTCGTCAGGGGGCGGCGGCCGCTGCAGCTCCGTCCAGCTCGCCCTCTCGGAAGCAACTCTGTTCTAACTTCTCCTTACTACAATTTACCGAAGTTGGCTTAAAAAAAACCATCTGACTGTGTTTTCATCTGACCAATCAGGGTCTCAATGTTAACCTTAAGCTCCGCCTACAAAAATTCTGTCTATCCAATGAGAAACGTTATACTTTTCGTGGTGGGGCAATGTTTTTAAAGTTAGCAACGTAACAGAGACGCGAAAAAGTCTCACGCTAAAACTTGCAGCTGGTGTGGTCCTTTAAGCGTTATCGTAAGATCTATGCTGTTCTTCTGGAGGGCTCTATCTTTTAACATGGGCTGGGGGGGTGGTCTTGACGTAACAGAGACAGGAAAAAGTCTCACGCTAAAAAACTTGCGGGTGGTGTGGTCCTAGCAGTTAGCTGGCGACGTGGGTGTCCGTCCGTCCCTTATTGTAGGGCCTTCTCGCTTAACACGGTTCTGCTCTCGGCTTCTGTTCTCCTTTCTCCCCTCGGAACTGCGTCTGTCTCGCGGTGGGAAGGTATGACATGCATTTAGGCATTCTTGTGTTAGTCTGTGGTATTCCATTTGCTCACTCGTTACTCGTATTACTTTGGTTAATTTAATGTCACGATTTATTCGGAGCTATGTGACATACTACTGGATTTGCTTATCATGTCAGGGATTTCATGGAAGGTGTTGGATTTGCCTGGCACTTTACAGTTTGTGTCGCTCTGGCACAATATTTCGGCCACGTAACTCGTTGCCTTCTTTAGGTGCTACCTGAGAAGTGCTACCTGAGTCTCATGTAGCACCTGAAGAATGCAACGAGTTACGTGGCCGAAATATTGTGCCAGAGCGACACAAACAGTCGGCAGTAGACCCGATTTTTCCACAAGTCAAGAAACAATTTTTATGGCTTAAGGCCTAATAAGAAAAGCCTTGCAATTTTAATAAACTAAAACTTGGCTGAAGGCCACACAGCGTACTTAAGAGTAAAAAGGAAATCACTATGTAAAACACAAGGAGTGACGCTCAGAAGGTTCCAAAGGTCGGCCTGGAAAGGTAATACTAATGCACGTTTAGGTGAGACAGACAGCCAGACAGACAACCTCTTAATCGGAAGGAAATACAACCAAAAGCAGCAGATGAACCAACCAACAAGATGAGTTC
Organism: Schistocerca serialis cubense; assembly: GCF_023864345.2. Lineage (NCBI taxonomy): Eukaryota > Metazoa > Arthropoda > Insecta > Orthoptera > Acrididae > Schistocerca > Schistocerca serialis. Next base: position 577,414,329 of record NC_064643.1, read on the forward strand.
TGCTCCACCCAACCGGCAAAACGACAACAAGATGGCAATAGCACGACGTTCTGGATGCTGATGCCCAATCCAGCCAAGTCAGAATAAACGCCAAAAACTACCAACACACCTCATCTGTCGAACTACCTGCCATGTTGGACAGCATCAACAAGACGAGGAAAATACACTGCCGAAAGTTACATCAACTCCCAGGGCAGGTAACCGAAACGTCAATGGCCACAAGGCAGAAGTTACCGCTGGTACACTTCATTAATGAAGGAATGAATTAAATTAAGTTAAGCACCACACAGGAAAACGGCTGCAACTCTAGCCGACTTCAATACACACAAGTTGTTGCTTGCGGGAATTTCCCAGAACGTGACAACCAGGATCAAACGAAGGTATATATTAGCAGTTGAGGCTTGACAGTAGGTTAAGTGAGCACTCAACTTTAGTGTCCAGAACCTGTGGGCGACGAACTTCGTAACCCTCGCAAGAAGGGCCTCACAACTTCAACCGCACGTGCACGCCGCCAGCGACTCCGGCCTGACCATGGAGTCTTCCTTGCTGCTCTGCCCCAAGTGACCGACTGCCTAGGCCCGGAAACGGTCAAAGGACCAAATACACGTCGGCCGATGAGACGACCTACAGAACGACCAACCAATGGTCGCTCCCACTCTAGTCTCCTTCTGTCGAACAGTTCAAGTGTGTCGCCAGCGGTCAGCGAGCACTGGCTGTCCACGCCTCACCAGCGCTCCATCCCCGATTTCACTGCTGCTGCATCCCGACTCAACCGCTGGTCCGTCCACACTGCTGCTCCGTCCCCGACTGCACTGCTGGTCCATCTCCAACCGATTTCCAGACACACGACGGCCCGGAAATACTATTGGTCGCTCGAGAGACGGAATGACAGTACACTATCGATACGCGCTGCTGCTACCACTCATGGGCAAGTAAGGCAGGAAGTTAGTGACGCCCGTAAACGGAATAAGAAAACCGTAATAGATGATCACAAACAATAAATGGCATGAATACGAGCGTGCAAGGCTCAATTCCATAAGTGTAACAAGTTTAGACATTTTGCTCTTCAATTTAGAGTCAGTTTTACACTATGAATAATGATTCGAAAATCGTCAACAGTAATCAACAATGCGAGCTGGCGTTCATCTATGTGAACTTGTACAGCTGTCAGGAAATGTGTTGGAGAGAGAACGCTCCTTTCACCACGCATATTATTATTATTATTCTCTCTTTTCTCAGACGTTATGTCTGGTCAAAAATGGAAAGTGACGTGGATCTCGAACAAGCGTGACTTCCTTTTAACTTTAGGGTATATGTTACATTGCATTTAGAAACTTTCGGGTAGTTGAACATGTATCAATAATTACAGATTTCTGTAGTTGTATATATAAGTTTGGATGTAGCTGTATTGCGTTGATGTACTGGTGGATATTGTGTGGTATGACTCCTGTAGTTGATAGTATCATTGGTACAATGTCAAATTTATCCTGATGCCACATGTCCTTGACTTCCTCAACCAGTTGGATGTATTTTTCAATTTTTTCTCCTGTTTTCTTTTGTATATTTGTTGTATTGGGTATTGATATTTCGATTAGTTGTGTTAATTTCTTCTTTTTATTGGTGAGTATGATGTCAGGTTTGTTATGTGGTGTTATTTTATCTGTTATAATGGTTCTGTTCCAGTATAATTTGTATTCATCATTCTCTAGTACATTTTGTGGTGCATACTTGTATGTGGGAACGTGTTGTTTTATAAGTTTGTGTTGTAAGGCAAGCTGGTGATGTATTATTTATGCTACATTGTCATGTCTTCTGGGGTATTCTGTATTTGCTAGTATTGTACATCCGCTTGTGATGTGATCTACTGTTTCTATTTGTTGTTTGCAAAGTCTGCATTTATCTGTTGTGGTGTTGGGATCTTTAATAATATGCTTGCTGTAATATCTGGTGTTTATTGTTTAATCCTGTATTGCAATCATGAATCCTTCTGTCTCACTGTATATATTTCCTTTTCTTAGCCATGTGTTGGATGCGTCTTGATCGACGTGTGGCTGTGTTAGATGATACGGGTGCTTGCAATGTAGTGTTTTCTTTTTCCAATTTACTTTCTTCGTATCTGTTGATGTTATGTGATCTAAAGGGTTGTAGAAGTGGTTATGAAATTGAAGTGGTGTAGCCGATGCATTTATATGAGTGATTGCTTTGTGTATTTTGCTAGATTCTGCTCGTTCTAGAAAGAATTCTCTTGAGTTGTCTACCTGTCCATAATGTAGGTTTTTTATGTTGATTAATCCCCTTCCTCCTTCCTTTCTGCTTAATGTGAGTTTTCTGTTGCTGAATGTATGTGATGTATTCTATATTAGTTACTTCTAGGGCTGTGTTACTCCATTTCACTACTCCAAATGAGTAGGTCAATATTGGTATAGCATAAGTATTTATTGCTTTTGTCTTGTTTCTTGCTGTCAATTCTGTTTTCAGTATTTTTGTTAGTCTTTGTCTATATTTTTCTTTTAGTACTTCTTTAATATTTGTATTATCTATTCCTATTTTTCGTCTGTATCCTAGATAATTATAGGCATCTGTTTTTCCATCGCTTCTATGCAGTCGCTGTGGTTATCCAATATGTAATCTTCCTGTTTAGTGTGTTTTCCCTTGACTATGCTATTTTTCTTACATTTGTCTGTTCCAAAAGCTATATTTATATCATTGCTGAATACTTCTATTATCTTTAGTAATTGGTTGAGTTATTGATTTGTTGCTGCCAGTAGTTTTAGGTCATCCATGTATAGCAAATGTTTGATTTTGTGTTGGTATGTTCCAGTAATATTGTATCCATAATTTGTATTATTTAGCATGTTGAATAGTGGGTTCAGAGCAAGGCAGAACGAGAAAGGACTTAATGCGTCTCCTTGGTATATTCCACGCTTAATCTGTATTGGCTGTGATGTGATATTGTTTGAATTTGTTTCGATATGAAGTGTGGTTTTCCAATTTTTCATTACTATGTTTAGGAACTGTATCAATTTAGGATCTACTTTGTATATTTCCAATATTTGTAGTAACCATGAGTGGGGTACACTATCAAAAGCTTTTTGGCAATCAATGTAGGCATAGTGTAGCGACCTTTGTTTAGTTGTAGCTTGATATGTCACCTCTGCATCTATTATCAGTTGCTCTTTACATCCTCATGCTCCTTTGCAAAAGTCTTTATGTTCTTGATTTATAATTTTGTTCTGTGTTGTATGTGTCATTAATTTGGGTGTAATGACTGAAGTTAATATTTTTTATATTGTTGGTAGGCATGTTATGGGGCGATATTTAGCTGGGTTTGCTGTGTCTGCTTGATCTTTAGGTTTCAGATAAGTTATTCTATGTGTAAGTGTATCAGGGAATGTGTATGGGTCTACAATGTAACTATTAAATAACTTAGTTAGATGTGAATGTGTTGAGGTGAACTTCTTTAGCCAGAAATTTGCTATTTTATCTTTTCCAGGGGCTTTCCAATTGTGAGTAGAATTAATTGCTTGGGTGATTTCATGTTGCAAAATTATCACTTCAGGCATTTGTGGTATCGTCTTGTATGTGTCTGTTTCTGCTTGTATCCACCGTGCATGCCTGTTATGTTGTACCAGGTTTGACCATATGTTGCTCCAGAAGTGTTCCATGTCTGTTATGTTTGGTCGATTGTCTATTTTAATGTGTGTGTTATCTATTGTCTGGTAAAATTTCTTTTGGTTTGTGTTGAATGTTTGGTTTTGTTTCCTTCTATTTTCACTTTTTTTGTATCTTCTAAGTCGTTTGGCCAATGCTTGTAATTTCTGCTTCTTTTCATCTAATTGCTCTATCGCTTCTTGTTATGAGATTTTACCTAACCTTTCTCGTTTTTTTCTGACATTTCATTTCTTATAAATTGTGTTAGCTGTCCAATGTCTTTTCTCAGTTTTTCTATTCTGATCCGTAGCCTGTGTTGCCATGCCGGTTTTGTGGGTTTCTTCTGTGTGTTGGTTGGTTCTTATCTCTGCCTAGTGTGTATATTTAGTGTACTGAGTGATCCTATATAAACCAGTAGTTGTAACTCCTCCATAGTTGTATTTTCATTTAATTTGTTGTGTATGATTGTGTTGATAGTTGTTATTGTTGTTTCGACTTGTGGGTTATTTGGTGGTCTATGCAAGAATGGTCTAATGTCTGTATTTGTGTCTTTGTATTCTATATATGTCAACTGAAATTTTTCTTCTATATCTAAAATGTGTGTCACTTCGTGTTCTATTTGTGCTTGTTCTGGTGGCTGTCTTAAGATTTCGTTTTCCTCTGATTGTTTAATTGATGCATGTTGTTCTTTGTTTGTTTGCTCTGGGATGTTTGAGTCCATTGCTGTATTTTCTTCTTCTGATTGAACATTATTTTGTTCCAGTATTTGTTGTACTTGTTGTTTGATGTTTTCTAATTCTGACTGGGGTATCCTGTTATTTTTTATTATTACACGGATCTGATTAGCTAGTCGTTGTTGTGTTAAAAATTTTAATTCTGGGTACACGGTAATAAATGTTGTGTATACTTGTGATCTGTATCCAGTTGTGTTGGTTCCTAAGTTTGTTGCTTGGTAATAACAGAACATGAGGTGACGGTTAACTTCATCTGACCATCTCATACTCTGTCTCTGTTTTCCTTCTAGAGTGGTTGCAGGAAGCATATCCTGCAAAGCACCTCTATTTGCATTTAAATCATTTTCCGTGTAGCTAGCAGTGTCGTTACCATTGTGGACGGGCATTGGGTTCAAGCGTCGTCCCCGACCATAACAGCGCTTGTCCGAGGCTTCATTAGTTCTGTCCTGAACCAACTAATCACACTAAAAGGGGGGTTAGCCCTATTAGTGGTTTGTTCTTTTCGTCGCCTTTTACGACTGGCAGAACATACCGGAGGCCTATTCTTTTCCCGGGCCTCCACGGGGTTTATTATTATTATTATTATCATTATTATGGTTAATGGTGGTGGTGGTATTAGTAATAGTAGTAGTAGTGGTGGCGGAAGTAAGTTCGCTGATCTTCGCTGCTCAAGCTACTGCAATACAGCGAGCGCCACTACTGCCAGCTAAATAGAAGATTCAAACTACTGAAGGCACTAACTACTGATAGGGATAGTTAGCAAATGAAAGATATTAATAGAGAACAAACAATGTATTTACCTTGATATCATCATATATAAGTATAGCAGTTCATGACAAATTTCAAAACTCCGCCATCTCTCTCTCCACATCCACCACTGCTGGCGGCTCACCTCCAACTGCGCAACGCTACGCGCTGTTCACATCCAGCTGCCGCTGCCCAACACTACAATGGCAGACAACAATGCAAACTAGCCACAGACTGCACACAGCACAGCCAGTGATTTTCATACAGAGGTGGCGTTACCAATAAAAAAACCTAAACAGCCTACTTACATGTTACATAACGAATAATCGTTCGTCATGGTGGCCATCCAGTGCGGGACGGACAGTACATACGATATAAGTGCATTTTATGGCTGTCATATCGAGGCTGTCTGATGGCCAAGGTGAAGTAGGCAGTTGGCTTTTTGTGTGCCACTGTATCAAGCATGAGTACGTCGGTGGAGCATGAAGTGGCAACGCAGAACTCAGCTGCTGTGGGCAACAAGGGGGTGACGACAGGAACCTCCATAGACTAGACTATCATGGACTGCAACATCGAATAGCTAGGCCGTCACGCGACAAATCGTTCACCATTAATTCAGGCCTGGACAGCAACCGCCGAGCAGCCACTCATTTGGAACCACCACCTTGCTATGGGAAACATTTGTTTACTCTATCACTAAACAGCTAACTATAACACTGCTCTGGTTGGTTTTACGTTTCCAGGCGTATCGAATTGAGAACGATACTTTAACCTTCGAGGACACTGACGTACATTTGCATTTACGCAAGCTAGTTACATTTACGTAATGCTACTCGCTCATTAGCTGTGCATAAGAAGTACTCATTATAACGACAAACAGATACTAAAATAGGTGATTATTATAAAGTTTGTAGCGACTTTGGATGCATAAAATACTTATGCAGACAACCTTGTAGGTAGGGCAACCACAGCTATGAATAGTCAACTTTGGCATTAATAACCGCTTCAGCCGTATTTAGTCCTTTATTATTGGATAACTACCGGTTTCGTGGCACTAAAAGCCACATCTTCAAATGAATGTATGATTAAAACAACAGAACGGAAAATCTCGGAACGCTTTTACCCAACATTCGCTGTCCGTCAGAATAGAACACCTCTGAAAGACGGTATGTCACAGAATAAACAGCCGGACTCCAATATAGGGGGTCTGCTTCTCCGAGCTATACGGAACCGCGTACAAGGGACGCAGCCACGTGCTCTGTCATACTGACGGCAAGAAAGTCAGCGGAAGATGTGACTTTCAGTGCCACGAAACCAGTACTGATACAATAATAAAGGAATAAGTACACCTGAAGCGGTTATTAATACCCATGATGACAAAATGCTTAAGCGTGACTTAACATATTTCGATTCGCATCATTTCCATGCGTTTTTTCACACACAAACACACACACACACTGCACTTCTTACTAGTCAGTATTCTAATTACTTTGAGTGATACACTAAACTACAGTGTTTGTATTCCATACTGAGATGAGAAACAGTACAAACTTACCTTTCGATTCCCCCTTCCCTGAAAATACTTACTGTTTGCTGAAGAATACGATCGCCAGCTCTGAAGAAACATTCAAAATCATTACCAGGAAAATGAAAATAATGATACAAGCAAGCACAGTTTTGTTCTTCTGCTTTTTTCGTATGCTTTTATAAGATCCTAAAATTCAAATTAACCATAATCTGTGCAAAAGTGACCATACAAAGGAATGAGCAAAACTTTTGTTTAAGAAGTTAAGTAATGCAGTCAAAATTTATATTTCTGTTGTATCGTACTAGCATTACTGCACACGTAAGTTAACTGCCTATAATTACTCTCTGTTTAACAACGAGGGTTTGGAAAATGTCGTGGGAGGAAGGAATAATAAACTTTCAAGTACTATACTGTCCAGAACTAATTAACATCAACTTTTCCTAACATAACTAATTCCACCTTCGCTCGTTTAAGAAGGAGAAACCCTCGCTTTTTAAACTAAGCGTAGACCTGCAAGCAGCGATCAGTTAACACATTATGGTGCCTTTATGTCTCATTTTAGATACATAGCTGCTTCTCGCCATATTGAATTTATTGACCACAATGCTTGCTCGACCAAGGGTGCAAACAATTACGACATAGATTTACCCTCAAAAAAATCTTGCATCTGAGGCGATTACATAACTGAGATGACTTTCTTCTGTAAATGCACCAAACCAGCGTCACTAACCACTATTGTGCACTATTTTGCTACACAAAATTAACTGAACCACCCATTGTCTGCCGGTGACTGCAAGTCTCTTTACATGTTGCATACCAAGGCAATAAAAGTACTGCAAAGTAAAAGTAGCAAATGGGCTGCTTTCGTGATTGAATACCCCGTTCAGATATTTATTAGAAAATTATTCCTCCGGGAAGAAATAAGTCATTACAAACCTTAACAAGAAAATAATTTGATGTACAACATACAGATATCAAAAAAAGTTTTGCATCACCCCGTTTCCCAGAACTGCTGAAGACAGTCGTTGACTGTGGATATTGTATCACATACACAGTCCCTTTGACTGTTCAGAGATGTCACTAAACCCGCCCAAAGATGTAAACAACCACGCATGAGCAGCGCCTAGTAGACGGAGGGGGTCCGACAGCCGATCACTTCTAGTCATTTCACCAGGAAGGAAGTACACGGCTCGTGTTGTCTGTTGTTCAACCATGCCTAGACGGTTAATATTGCGGTTCGATCGCGTCCGCATTTTTACTATGTGCCAGGAAGAGCTCTCAACAAGGGAAGTGTCCAGGCGTCTCGGAGTGAACCAAAGCCATGTTGTTCGGACATGGAGGAGATACAGAGAGACAGAAACTGTAGATGACGTGCCTCGCTCAAATGTTCAAACGTGTGTGAAATCTTATGGGACTTACCTGCCAAGGTCATCAGTCCCTAAGCTTACACACTACTTAACCTAAATTACCCTAAGGACAAACACACACACCCATGCCCGAGGGAGGACTCGAACCTCGGCCGGAACCAGCCGCACAGTCCATGACTGCAGCGCCTGAGACCGCTCGGCTAATCCCGCGCGGCTGCCTCGCTCAGGCCACCCAAGGGCTACTACTGCAGTGGATGACCGCTACCTTCGGATTATGGCTCGGAGGAACCCTTGCATTGGGCCTTAATTAAATAGAATGCAAATAATTTTATTTTAGTAGCTGTTTGTCCGATTACGAAGTCTCGTAACCGGTTGGCCCTGAGTAGTATTAGTGCGCAATCTGACTGCACAGAATAACAACAAAGAATGAAAGAAAATTTCCGTTAACACAATTAATTAATTAAGTCCCCAGCAACTATAAAAGACGAAACAACAAAGCTCAAGTCTAACTGTTCTGTGTGTGGAAGTGTGATTCAACGTACACATCTGGCACGGTTCTCCCTCAATACGACAAGATGCTTTAAACGCCATTTACAATGAAGTAATAAAAAAAACCAGAAATACTATGATTGCACATAGAAACCAGAATTACACTCTAATACATGAACACATGCCAGATGCCTTGTTGACTGAACCTGTGACCAAGAGACATTGTTAGTTGGGAAATTTGAAATAAAAAAAATTTTTTTTTACCTTCATATATATTGACGAAAAATACACTCTGATCATTACAACATCCCCATTCGAACAACATCTGCTGTCTAGCCCATCAAAACAACTGCACACGACATGGCCTCAACTAGTACAGCTATCAACATTCTCTCAGCAAGCACTGCCCACGGCAACTTCTGAACTACGACTTCCCACAGCAACTTCTGAACAAGCACTGCCATTGGAGGCGGCGGAATAAAACTCTTTGGCGCAATCTCTGGCGCTGTGACTCAGTGTAGCCACCTTTCACATGACCCTCCTCCACGGGCTAGAATTTGATGGTATTTTTGCCAGCATTGGTGGTGAAAATACCACCAAATTCGTCCAAAAAAATACAGACAAAAATAAAAGATAATATTAATAAGTAAATATCACATAACTAGATAAATTTTGGCTTTGCACTGACCCTTCAATAACCTAATATATAAAATACAGTAAGGAATACAAATGCTTTCATACATGTGATTGTACATAATAGTTTACAAAAGTATCATGTGGTTAAACAATTCAATCAATAGCGTCAGCAATGACGAATATGTGCAGGTAAGAGTCTCATAACATTTCATAAACAGTAAATACACAAAAAATTAGTTTATACAAATATTCACATAAAATCTTGTCAATAGTTCAATATACAAGTAGCACTCCTCAGAGTAGTTGACAGTTCCAACAGTAGCACCCAGCAACGGTCAACAGCTGCAGATAGCAGTCTCATAACATTTCATCAGCAGTATTTAAACAGCTCCAACAGTGGCACCTAGCAATGTTGAACAGGTGCAGACAGCAACAAGTGACATGATCAGTAGTAGCAGTTCCATCAGTGGCACCCAGTAATGTTAACAGGTGCAGACAGCAACAAGTGACATTATTTCAGTAGAATCAGTTCGATCCGTGGCACCCAGTAATGTTGAACAGGTGCAGACAGCAACAAGTGACATCATTTCCGTAGAAGCAGTTCCATCAGTGGCACCCAGCAATGTTGAACAGGTGCAGACAGCAACAAGTGACATTATTTAAGTAGAAGCAGTTCCATCAGTGGCACCCAGCAATGTTGAACAGGTGCAAGTAACAGTCCATAATATTCACTATCACTAATCAGACGGTTCATCAGAGTTTATCAACAGAAATTAAACATCTCCTAGTGGCACCCATCATGTTGAACAAGTGCAGGTAACAGTCCATAATATTCACTATCACAATTTAGACAGTTCATCAGAGTTTATCAGCAGAAATTAAACATCTCCTAGTAGAACCCATCATGTTGAACAAGTGCAGGTAAAAGTCCATAATATTCACTATCACTAATCAGACAGTTCATCACAGTTCATTAGCATAAATTAAACATTTCTAAGTGGCACCCAGAAATGTTGAACAGGTGCAAGCACGAACAACAGTTTGAACGCACACACAATTGCTTTTACAAAATTATTATCAATGCTCTTACACTAAACATACAAATTATAATAAACACGCAAATGATATCAGATAATTGTCATATTAAATATTACAAATACACAAATATCAGTAAACCTATAAAATTTATGGGTGTCAGTGCAAGCCACCACAAACAAGTAAAATAATATTTAGGGGATAGATTGGTACCAATTATTTGGGATTAGGAAAGAAAACACACAAAACACACTCACTCATCTTTCGTCCACATTAAGTACTACTGTGTAATTGAATAGTGTTAACTGTGTAAATGCAATTCTGTCAAAATTTGATGTTCGACATGTTTATCAAGTAGTAGTGGCAGCAATGTATAACAGTCAATAATAGTTAGTCAACGACATAGTCATCATGTCAAGACCAATGTTTGCCAAGCCAAATCAAATGTAAGGTTGCTGAACAACTGTCAGTGTGCCAAGATATGCAAATACTTCCTCTCTCCAAAAAAAAAGTATATACTGCTTAGTGATTTAACAAAGTGTGTGTGTAGACAATATTCCTTCCACTTGAGTGTTCTAGTCTGCCATATTCATCCTCCTTGCTCCATATAAACAAACAAAAAAAAATGCTCCTCACTTACTTTACCTCTTATCCACCAAAACTCCAATAATCATCAGCATCACATAATCATAATACTTCAATAATATCTCTTACGTCGATACATGTAAACATTATCATCAATATCATTTACCTTACCTCTTGTCCACCAAAACTCTAATAATCATCAACTTCACACAATCTCAATACCTCAATAATATCTCTTCAATACGTCGATACATATAAACCTTATCACCAATATCATTTCACTTCCATAACAACTCTTTCCTCTAGTCAGTCTCCTCGAACAAGTACAGATAAAATCCTAGTGGAAACTTTAGTTCATCTTCCCACACAATCTGAAGACCCAATGTCGACACACAACCTCTGTGTAATCCATCTGACCCAAATCTTCTACTCATTTTGAATTACAAAATACATTTTGGTTACCTTGTCCATCATTAAAGAAAGGAAATGCATACATGACCTCTAACAGCCATTGGTTTGAATAACTTTCAGTATGTAAGTACGAGTACAGAGTGTGAATGATCGTAATATTTCACAGTGTGTACACCACTCCAAGAATCATGGCAAAACAGAAGCAAAGATGTGGAGTATTTCTTGTGTCAAGTGTCACTTGCTATTTCAATTGCTCACGAAAAATGCAGTGTAATAACTGTCAATGGTCTAAACCTAGTGTTGGTATGTCATGTCGTTAGCTTCCCTCCTATTAGCATAAATTTATACATCTTCCATAAAACCTCCAGCTCATGTGACTTCAATGAAGTTTCTTGTACCAATGTCGTTCGTCGAATTATAGCAGTTCATTTTCTTATCTTAAAATATAAAGCACTGAACGTAAGCAAAACATGCAATAACGAGTAAATATACCAGTAGAGAACATAATGTCAACAAATGGATGTAGCACAACGCCTACAACGAGACTCTGCGAAGCGAATAATCTATAATTAAAACCACAGTGTGACCTAAACTCCATGTTCGTACACTGTAAACAGCATTTCTATATACCAAATTAAAGAGTAGTTATGACAACAAAACAAATGTGTAAATATGAAATCCATACGCAAAGCAGCAAATATATATATCTTACATAATAAACAGGTCATTAGCATCATATCAGCATAAGCAAATAAATGTTCATATGTAATATTAATAAGTCAACATGAAGGCGCAAGCAGATAAATCCCAAAGTATAACTTACATACACAACCATATCAGCACAATTAATCAGGTGGCAATTATAATTTAAGTAAATAAGCACAGCAGGCACATAAAAAAAATATGACATCAGTGAAAAAGTAGAGCAGCCAAGCGATGCATAATATGCATAAGTAATAACCCTGTTCATTAATAAAACATTGTCAAAATCAGCAAATGTACGCAAGCACGTCGCTTCACAAGTAAATTCATAGAACATAAAATTTAGCACAAAGTATAAATCACGTAATCGCGAGCAGCAAATTACGTCTAAAGTACGTAACTAAGTGGAAATATGTTACCTGAAAAATAAACTCAATTAATAGTTACCTTTTTAGTTTATTACTTTCTTCTTAGAAATTACATTCTTCTGGAAATTTTCTCGATAGCAAGTCCTCTTAACGTCGGACACACACAGAATTTACCTGAAGGTCTTAAATATTTTATACAACCGTATCCTGAAAAATCCTGAACGTTAATAACATAATTTATCAAGTCACTATAGCTTTATACTGAATTTATTCGGAGAAATTAGACTGTGTATTTGTTTACGGCTGTCAGTGCATTCGCACTGAGCGCTCAATCAGCTGTAGGTACGCGTGACGTAGGAAGTAATTGTTTGCGGTCAACGACTGCCTTGTGCGGCGCGCAGACTTGACTGTTGCTTTGAGTATGTGTCGCCGCCAGAACACGGCGCGGTATCCTTGTACTCTCCGTGTGTTTGCGTATAACTGTTAGTTTCTCAAAAGTATGTCATTCCACAAAAATTTTAACGTTCGATATATAATGTATTCCCATAGAGCGTCGAGATTTAAGAGTTTCTACTTTAACAGTGTTATCATGAATAATTTTGCGAACTCTATATGGACCGTTATAATGCAGAAAAATTTGCGACACAAGCCTTTTCCCTTGTGAGACAAACGATGAGACTTAATTAACACCTTTTGACCAACTGACAAGGTTTTTAAACGACCAGGACGTTTAGCTGATTTCTCTCTTCTAGCAGCCGCAGATGCAATATTTTGCAGAGCCAGGTTCACAACTTCAGAATGCCGCAGTTTCCGTGTAGGCGGAAAACGAACGATTTCAGAAATGCGATTTGTCGGTGCTATATTTTTTAATATCGATATAGGCGGTAAAGAAGTTGAATCATTAGGGAGTTCATTCAGAATGTTTTGAAAAATATGAAGATACTGATCGCACGTTCTGTGATTCTGATGACAATAAAGTCGACACAGTTTATTGATTTCCTTCATCCATCTCTCTGAAGCGTTAGATTGAGGGTGAAAAAGTGAAATGAAAATTGGTTTAATCTCACGACGCCGTAGAGTACGAAGCCAAATTTTAGAGCGAAACTGTGATCCATTATCTGATATAACCTTATCAACATGTCCCACTTCTTTAAGAAAATGTTTGATGAAAGCATTAGATACTGAACGAGCTGTTGCTTTGCGTAAAGGTGTAAAACACATATTTTGATGTCAATTCCACTGCTACCAAAATATACACAAAACCATTAGTAGAACGAACCACTGGACGGAACAAATCGACTGCAGCCATGTCCTTTAATTTCGCTGGAATGATAGGAAACAACGGTGCTCTGTGAGAAATAGTTGGCGACTTAGCCTTTTGACATAATTTGCATTTGGCAAGAACAGATCGAATACGTTTTTCCATATTACTGAAGTAGCAATTTTCTCGTAATTTATTAAAGCATTTTCTGGGACCAAAGTGTGAATAACTGAAATGTGTATACAAAATCAATTTATTAACCCACTCATCAGGAATGCAAACTAACCAAACAGAGTTGTCGACCGATTTTCGTTTAAAAAGAATATCATTGCGAACTAAATAATACTGTCTAATCGCTACGCTTTCCTTTCTTCTCCACTTCTCCTTAATGTCCTTCCAGATTGGGTCATTATTTTGCTCCTTAGCGATGTCCTGGAGCGAAGAAGAAATAAAATTTTCAAACGCAACTCCTTTAATATACATCAAACAATAATTGTTTTCCTTGCAGTCCTCCTCAGCACTTTGTTTCAAACCCTTAGGTGCGCGTGATATAGCATCAGCGATAATATTTGAAGAACCCTGTATGTAAACAATACTAAAGTCAAATTCCTGTAGATACAGCGCCCATCGTGGCAATATTCCATGAATTAATTTTGTTGACATAAGAAATTCCAGAGCTCGATGATCGGTGTAAACCTTAGTATGTCTCCCATACAAAAATGTCCGAAATTTTGTGAAAGCCCAAACAACAGCCAAAGCCTCAAGTTCCGTAATCGAATAATTCTTTTCTGATTTAGAGAGAACACTACTTCCAAATGCAATAGTTTTCTGTACTACGACGCCGTTTTCTTCTATCTCTTGAAATAAGTGTGCACCTAGGCCTCTGTATGATGAGTCCGTCGCCAAACAAAAATCTTTACATAAATCCGGATGTGAAAGAAGTGGAGCAGAAACTAAAGCACCACGAAGTTGCTCAAATTCAGATTTAGCTTCCTCATTCCAACACCAATTAGAATTCTTTCCAGATAGTTCACATAAACGAGGTGTGGCCAAATCGTCCAATCTAACAAAGCGTCTAAGAAAATTACAGACACCAATTAAACTACGAACATCACGTTTTGTGATAGGAACAGCATAATTACGAATAGCGTCTAGTTTCTCTGGATCAGGAAGAATACCTTCCGTAGAAATAATATGACCAAGGAATTTCACCTGAGAACCACCAAATTTAGATTTTACCAAGTTCACTGTAATGCCAACTCTTGCAAAAATACGTAATAATGAATCCAAAATTTTGTTATGCTCACTCCAAGAACGTTTAGCAATAAGAATATCGTCAACATACGAAGTAATATTGTCAGGAAGATAAACAGGTAAAATTTCGTTTAAACTACGAACGAATGCTGCAGAAGATATAGTAAGTCCAAACGGTAATTTCCGAAATTACTTTTGGGTAAAATAGTCATATCCGGTTATTCTTTACTGACTCCTTTTCTAGATAGAATGATAGTTGAAGAGTTGTTTTCAGAGATACAAAGAATAGTAAAAGAGTAGTCAGCAGTGCAGAAAACTAAAATGGAAATAGCACCACTACAGCTCGGGGCCCTGTGCACGCTACGGCACATATTCACTTAGTATAGTGAATCCCCTGAGGACATAAATAGCCGCACATAAATTCCAGTTTGTGACTTGGTGGCCAATTTGATGGATTTGCGTACATAAATTGATCTAACCATGAACATGGATGTATGTCATTCTTAGAATTGCGAAAGATCTTAAATTTCGGAACAGTTAAAAAGTGTTTATAGTCAAAGTTTTCGCCTCATGGCGACAAAGACCTACCGCGTCTGTCCCAGTCCCAATGTCGATTATTGTCAAGTTCGCGCGCCTGGCGCTCTCTTGTTGCTTCTCGTAAATGAAATAAATTATTTTCTTCAAATCCCTCTGCTATCTATGATTCTAAATTTCTTCTGCTGTCTTTTCCTACGATTTCGCTTTCAATTTGTTTGAGTTGCTTTCGTAACGCCTCAAATTCCCTTTTAACGCGTTCATTAAATTTTCCCTGACTTTCAACATGTTTATTTATGTTCTGGTACTCCTCGGTGTCTGCAAATGGCAATGGAGCTGTATCGTCTGAATCTCTGTCCCCATTTAAAATAAGATTTGTCAATTTATCTGAAATCTTCTCAACTTTTTCCGATAAGTCACCTATTTGTTCTTTCTGTTTATTTACGTTTTCCGTAAGTGTCGCGACTCGGGTTTCAGTATTGACACATTTAATAGTTAACTGTTCATATTGTTGTGTTAGGTTATTTATTCTGTCGTTTGGTACGGATTCCTCGATTCTCTCAAATATTTCTTCCTTATCGTGTGCACGTTGTAAATTTAGCTCTGAACATTTTTGTACTATCACGCGATCTCTCTCTTCCTGTTCTCTATCCTGTTCCTTTTGTCTAATTTCTATTGAAATTAATATATTATTGTGAGAATTCAAAATCGGTTGTACTTCTTCTCTAATTTCTTTCTTTAATTCATCTCTCATGTTTTTGAAACATGTCTAACCGTGTTGTCAGTGTTCCCATCTCTGTTTTTAATTCAGATCTTAACCATGTTTCCATTGTTCCCATATCAGTTTCTAACCGTGTTGCCACTGTTTTTAATTCAGATCCTAACTGTGATCCCAAATTTAATATTGCACTCATCAATTGCTCCATATTAACTGGTTCGAAACTCTTTTCACCCCTAACATTTCACGCAAAATCAACTTCTTTCGTCATAACTGTAAAGCTATCTGTGTTCGATACTATTCCAGAATCTTCTGTCGTTAATCTCGTATTCTGAAAATTTTTTGATTGTGAAAAGTTTTGAAATGGTTCTGGACTATTTTCCCTGCTTATGAAATTGTTTTCTACTTCATTATTCATCATACTGTTCTCCTGTATTGGCGAGTTCGCCATGTTAACAATTTCGTCATTCTCACTATCCATCATTTTTGCCTTTTTCATCGATCGCGTAATCATTTACAAAACATACAAAACTCGTCACTATACGAAAATTACACACAATATGACACTTCATCACCAACAATACCATTCACACGAAATGCTTCCCTCAAACACGATTAACGACCAATTGAAATCTTCATAACTGCACAAAATTGTCAAACGCATATACAAGACATCAAAAATTAAATTCTGCAAAAATACCATTAGAAGAAAGACAAGACAACTACAAATGTTCATTACCAAATCTACACATGCAATACAGACTACAATTACTAAACTACAAATTACTACAACAATACTACTGTCTGCTATTTTTACTATCAAAAGAATTCCAAGAGACGATCCGAAGCAGCGGTCGCCACCTGCATGGGGGCTCAATTATTTTTGAATGAAAATATATTTTAGTCACTGTATGTCCGGCTACGAAGTCTCGTAACCGGTTGGCCCTGAGTAGTATTAGTACGCAATCTGACTGCATAGAATAACAACAAAGAATGAAAGGAAATTTCCGTTAACACAATTAATTAATTAAGTCCCCAGCAACTATAAAAGCTACGAAACAACAAAGCACAAGTCTAACTGTTCTGTGTGTGGAAGTGTGATTCAACGTACACATCTGGCCCGGTTCTTCCTCAATACAAGATGCTTTAAACGCCATTTACAATGAAGTAATAAAAAAAACAGAAATACTATGATTGCACATAGAAACCAGAATTACACTCTAATACATGAACACATGCCAGATGCCTTGTTGACTGAACCTGTGACCAAGAGACATTGTTAGTTGGGAAATTTGAAATAAAAAAAATTTTTTTTTACCTTCATATATATTGACGAAAAATACACTCTGATCATTACAACATCCCCATTCGAACAACATCTGCTGTCTAGCCCATCAAAACAACTGCACACGACATGGCCTCAACTAGTACAGCTATCAACATTCTCTCAGCAAGCACTGCCCACGGCAACTTCTGAACTACGACTTCCCACAGCAACTTCTGAACAAGCACTGCCATTGGAGGCGGCGGAATAAAACTCTTTGGCGCAATCTCTGGCGCTGTGACTCAGTGTAGCCACCTTTCACCCTGACAGCAACGCCATCATGTTGAATAATACTTTTCGTGTAGCACAAGACGTCGTGTTACGACTCAAACTGGGCGCAATAGGCTGCATGATGCGCAACTTCATTCATGCCGTCCATGGCGATGTCCATTTTTGCAACCACGACACCATGCAGCGTGGTACATAGGGGCCCAACAACATGCTGAATGGACCACTCAGGACTGGCACCACGTTCTCTTCAACGATGAGTGTCGCATATGCCTCCAACCAGACAATTGTCGTAGACTTGTTTAGAGGTAACCCGGTCAGGCTGAACGCCTTAGAGACACTGTCCAGCGAGTGCAACAAGGTGGAGGTTCCCTGACTTTTTTTTGGGGGGGGGGGGCATTATGTGGGGCTGACGTACAACGCTGGTGGTCATGGAAGGCGCCATAACGGCTGTACGATACGTGAACGCCATCCTCCGACTGATAGTGCAATCATATCGGCAGCATATTGGCGAGGCATTCGTCTTCATGATCGACAATTCGCATCCTCATCGTGCATATCTTGTGTATGACTTCCTTCAGGATAACGACATCGCTCGGCTAGAGTGGCCAGCATGTTCTCCAGACATGAACCCTATCGCACATGCCTGGGATAAATTAAAAAGGGCTGTTTATGGATGACATGACCCAGCAACCACTGGGAGGGATCTACGTCGAATCGCCGAGGAGTGGGACAGTCTGCACCAACAGTGCCTTGATGAACTTGTGGATAGTATGCCACGACGAATACAGAGGAAGTGCTACTGTGTATTTGAGTTACCAGTGTGTACAGCAGTCTGGACCACCGCGTCTGAAGGTCTCGCTGTATGCTTGTACAACATGCAAAGTGTGGTTTTCATAAACAATAAAAAGGGCGGAAACGATGTTTTTGTTGATCTCTATTCCAATTTTCTGTACAGGTTCCGGAACAGTCGGAACCGAGGTGAAATGGTTCAAATGGCTCTGAGCACTATGGGACTTAACATCGATGGTCATCAGTCCCCTAGAACTTAGAACTACTTAAACCTAACTAACCTAAGGACATCACACAACACCCAGCCATCACGAGGCAGAGAAAATCCCTGACCCCGCCGGGAATCGAACCCGGGAACCCGGGCTTGGGAAGCGAGAACGCTACCGCACGACCACGAGATGCGGGCAACCGAGGTGATGCAAAACTTTTTTGATGTATGTAGTTTCAACAAACCAAATTATTAAGCTTGTTTTTCTGTTTAGTTATCAGCCTTCAGACTAGTTTGATGAGGCCCGCCACGAATACCTCTCGTACGTCAATCTCTTAATCTCAGCACAGCAGTTGTATGTAATGTCCTCAAATATTTGCTGGATATAGTTCAATCTCTGTCTTCCTCTGCAGTTTTGGCCCTCAACAGTTCTCTAGTACCATTGAGGATACTTTAACATTTGTCCTGTCATCCTGGCCCTCCTCCTTGTCAGTGCTTTCCATATGTTCCTTTCTTCGCCGATTCTGCGTATAACCTCCTCATTTCGTATCAGTCCACCTGATTTTCAACCTCCCCTTATAACAACACATATCCAACGCTTCGTTTCTCTTCTGGTCCAGTTTTCACACTGTCCGTGATTCACTTTCACACAGCTGTGCTCCAAACGTACATCCTCAGAAATTTCTTCCTCAAATTAAGGCCATTGTTTGATACCAGTAGATTTCTCTTGACCAGAAATGCCCCCTTTCTCCAGTACTAGTTTGCTTCTTATGGCCTAATTTCTGTCCCCTTCAAGGATAAAGTTGTATTGCACTTTTGATACAACAACAGGAGATGTTACTCATCGCCAGCCTCAAATGTTTATAGTCTGCTGAGGGAAACACGACAGCAGATTGAGGAGAGCACTGAAACACTGATAATGGTTAGTGACAAGAACAAATATATCGACAAATACTCAAATTTTACAAATCGGCTCAGGTAACAGATCCTGAAATTCAACTGCTATTCCTGAAGCTAAGGCTGGATACTAAACAGTTCTTGTCCCACTAGAATTTTCACTGAAGACGGGCTGGCGTGGACTCGCTGGAGGCTGACGATATGGTACAAAGTATACAGATAGAAGACGGTCTTCTAGAAAGTTGAGCTGACTTGGAACTGCCTCTCTGCTGCGGTGCTGGCGCAAATCACTTCTCTGGTGGCATCTCCTTGTTGCGGCAATTGTTGGAATATACGCCGTTTCTGGAGTGGGCCGTCTACATAACTACGCCTGTGGTGCCTCCTAGCGGCGCTTGTTGTGCTTATGACACCAAACTCCTCTCCGCCACCCCCCCCCCCCCTCCTCCACCGCGAAATATCCTAATCTCCTAGTTGTGATCGCATATGGCTGCAGTGCGAACCGATGGCGAGAGGGAAGTCTGGGGTACAGGTGCAGCAGAAGAGACAGGAATTGGGACTAAAGCTGGCAACAGGCTCCCATCCACGCCCCCGCCTTCGCCCTGAGCCCCCAAGGGAATTCTTGGAAAACTGCAGGGAGGGCATATGCCTACACCCAGGGCTCAGGTCTTAAAAGCTGAAGGACCCCCCTCGGAGAGGAAGGCGGCAGAATGCAGTGGCGTCGCCCACAGTGACATGGGTGCTGTGATGATGGCGTTGGGGATGAGGGACCGTCCATACGAAGCACCTCAGGCTAAAATGCCATCTGGTCTGTGATGGACCGCCCCGACACATGCTCCTGGGTGTGTGCTGAATCAGTAAAACGAAACGCAGAGGCAGGGTCACAGAGTCTGAGAGGGTGAAGCTGGTACCAGTGTCTTTTGAGCAGCGACCCTAAAGGGGAGAAACCAAGGACACTTTCTGGTTCCCTGTTGCCAATGTTATCCCACTGGAAGGTCCTGAAAAATCAGCGTGCAATCGTGGTGGCTGCGCAGGAGTTAGGTTGGGGAAGGCATAGCATGGTAGGTGGACAGGAACAGTTACAAGGCCTGCTTCCATGAGTGAGTTCCACGGAATTTACTTATCTGCGCCTTGAATGTTCTCTCGAAACGTTCAGATTCACCATTTAATTGCAGATTTAACAGTGCTGTGGTCACATGTACAATACCATTGGCCATGCAAACTTGTTCAAATTCCTGTGACGTGAACTGTGGTCCATTATTAGGCACTAACACTTCCGGTAAGACCTCGACGCAAAAAATTGAATTAAGTGTTCTGATAACACTGGCCAAAGTCGTAGAATTCATTCAGAACCGCAAAGGGGAAACAACTGAAGGCATCCACTACAACAATCCTTCGTGCGTTCCAGGAAGGTCCAGCAAAATCAGCTTGCATGAGTTTCCATAGACTGCTGGAGCGTGGCCGGTCATAAAAGTGTTGAGGTGGAGCCCCCTGTTGTTTCATGCATCGGCGCAGCGTGACGTCATATTTTCAGTTTGGGCGTCCATCCCTGGCCAAGAACAATGGCGTCTTGCAAGCTTCTTTATCCTCACAATACCCCAGAGTCCCTGATGCAACAACCTTAATAAACCCTGCTGAAGAGTGCGTGGGATGACCCGGCATTGGTCATTCTCAGTGTCTAACAGTAAAACACCATGCAGCGCTGACAAAGCTTCACAGTGAGCAAAGTATCAACGTACTTCCGGCCAAATAATGTGTTTTACTGTCCTTGGCCACTCTGTGTGCATGTAATTCACCACAATGCTTATATCTGCATCCACAGCGTCTCCCGTGCTATGTGACCAAAGTCCATGGGAAAATTGTGAATTGTGGAAGCGTCCAGAGGATCTATGTGACGACACGATACTTCAGAGGAATTGATTATACTTGTCCACCAGTAACATTTGCAACACATCGGCGTTGGAATGTTGAGCCACAGGGCTGTCCAAGGTTTTTTAGTTCGACAACAACAAAGACAATACTTGCAATTTCTGCACCGTGTGTGGCGGAACAGGTATGGTTGTGTGGAAGAGTGAAGTGAGTGGCTTATGATCCGTCACCAAGTAGAACTTTCTTTCATAGATGTAATGATGAAACTTGACCATAAATGATCACAGAACTTCCTTTCATAGATGTAATGATGAAACTTGACCATAAATGATCGTAAATGCTTCATTTTCAATCCGACTGTAATTTGGCTGTATCTTAGAAGTTTGGAAGCACATGCTATTGGGCGAACCTTTGATCTGACACGATGCGATACAACAGCACTAAGGACAGTAGAAAGAGCATCAACTGCTAACATCATTGGTTCAGCTGGATCAAAATGTGTGAGGCTCGCTGTACTAAGTAGCACCTGTTTCAGTTGATCAGAAGCCAACTGACATTTCTTGATCCATGTAAAGCCAAAATCCTTACGCTGTAATTTGTGAAACGGAGCCACAATCTGAGTGGCGTGAGGAATAAATTTGAGGTACTAGTTTAGTCTGGCTAACACTGTTTGAGGCTCATTTAGATTTGTGGGAGCCGGTAAATCTTTGATGGCTCACAAACGAGTCTGGGTGGGGTGACTTTCGTCCGTATTAATGACATGTCCCCGATATTCTGTTTCTGTCTGAAAGAAAGAACACTTGTCTTTGCGACACTTGAGACCTGCCGATAACAGTTGAAAGTGTTGACAATAAAACTTCTCTATTTAAACTAGACTGAACGGCATGTGACTGCTTTAGTCTTTAATAAGACTTGCATCTGACTGTGTATTTAACTGAACTGAACTTTATCTGACTGCATGAAAATATTGTTGGAAAATTAATACTCAAAATACACATCTGACTGCATGAAAGTTTAGTGGTAAAAATAGATGAAAGTCACCAACCTGCACCTGACTGCTTCTGTGGACTTAGCTCATGCACTCCTTCCCGTTTAGCTGATAATAAAACATATATTCAACTCAGCCGTAGTGCAATGGCATAAAATTGTCATTCTAGATAACTTTACTCATTTTGGCCCTGTTTGTTCAAAAAATGGTTCAAATGGCTCTAAGCACTATGGGAGTTAACATCTGAGGTCATCAGTCCCCTAGAACTTAGAACTACTTAAACCTAACTAACGCAAGGACATCACACACATCCATACCCGAGGCAGGATTCGAACCTGCGTCCGTAGCGGTCACGCCGTTCCAGACTGAAGCGCCTAGAACCGCTCTGCCACTGCGGCCGGCGCCCTGTTTGTTACTTAATAAAAATTCTGTCCTGATCTGAATAATTTGCCAACTGTGCAATGGCATATAGATTATTTGACTCTGATAAATGAAATTATTAGCTTTACTCGTGGGAACTTTACTTTAATGTATCTTTTGGTTCAATGCAAGCACAGGATGCGGAGAACGACATAGGGTGTGGGATGAAACTAATTTTATCTAAAAAGGTGTATTAGTCGTTCAAACTTTCAAGGCACATGTGAAAAACTAAAAAAGACTTCTATAGCATGGATTTACGAGAAAGTTTCACAAAATGCTTATTGTATCAACAATGGGATTTCTATCTAGCGTTTGACATTATTTAACCAAAGAAAACCTATTTTATTAATTATTCTTTCTAGTTTCCCCAGGTATGTGCCGAATTTCGCTGAATATATAGCTTATGTGCGTAGCGCCAATTCTTACTTTGATGCTGTCACGACCCGGCTGCCTCCTGCAGGCATCTAGCACTGACCCGAAACACGTCTGCTGTCTCTGCGCATGTCTTCACCACTATTCAAACTTTTACCATGTGCACCTAGCTCTGTTAGCTGTCGAAGATCGTACTACTCCAAGATCGTACTACTCCAAGATCGTACCACTCCAGGATCGTACTACTCCAAGATCGTACTACTCCAAGATCGTACTACTCCAAGATCGTACTACTCCAAGATCGTACTACTCGTCCAACCTTGCGGTTGGGAACTATCGACATTTTTCACTGGCTCTATCCTGATCGAATCCCAGCACATACCTTTCACAACCCTCTGGTCCGATGGACCAGAATTTTGTGGGGGGATCTGTGCAGTTAGCACAGATTTCCCCACGAAATTCGTAAAAAAATTACAATGGAAGATACAATATAAAATATACAAAGTATTCTCATGAAAAGAGTATTACAGACCAATGAAATTGATCAATAAACCTAGGATGTTAAATAAAATGTATAATACCATGAGATTTGCTATTCACAGTGAAACAAAGAACATCAAAATGTACAAAACCAAAACATCTCTATGTAGGACAAAAATATCAGACATATAGGGTATTAAGTGAGGTGTATCAAATCAAACTTTACCAACAGTCCAGGTTTTCAAGTCACAGTAACTCAAAGAACATCGAAATATACAAAACTGAAATACCTGTTACATAATACCAAATGTTACCAAATACAAGCAGAGAAATATGAGGGAACATACCTCACATAACATGAAACTCTACCTAACAGTTATGTAGCATGTGAGAAAAAATACTTAAAATAGCGAAATACAAGTGAATCATCAATGTCACACAATACTAAGTGTTACAAAATGGAAACATAGAAATATAAGGAAAAATACCTCGAAAAATATCAAAGTTTACCTAATAGCTACATCATATAAACTTGAATGTTACCACATAGAAGTATAGAAATATGAGGGAAAAATACCTCAAATCATATCCAAATTTACCTGATAGTTATATAGAATATGAGAAAAAATACATAAAATATGCAATAAGATACTTTAATTAATAGTAGGCTTAACTATTACGTCTTTGTCACGTTACGTGACAGCATAAACTGACTTTCAGTTACCATCATTATCTTGGAGTAAACCTCAGATACATGTCGACTGTCTTTGATAATAGTGAATAAACGGCCTCGGGAGATCAGACACCCTGAGCCCTAAATTAGGTCAATTGTACAGGACAGGTCACATCAGGTAGGAGACCACACTGACTTATTATTAAGCTGTAGTGCAAGAAAATAGAAATATGTGGCCTCAGGCGATGGGACACACTGAGCAATCGATTAGGTCCATGTACACAGCATGTCACGTCAGGTGATGTAACACACTGACCCCAATAGTGAGCTGTAGTACAAGAAATGAGAAGAATTCAGGTGATGGGACACACTGAACCACTATTAATGTACATTGTACTATCTTGTCACGTCAAGTGATAGAACACACTGACCCCAATAGTGATCTGTAGTGCAAGAAATGTGAAGAATAGTGGGCATCAGGCGATGTGACACACTGAGCCGCCGATGATGTCCATGTACACAGCATGTCACGTTAGGTGATGGAACACACTGACCCCAAAAGTGAGCTGTAGTACAAGAAATGAGAAGAATTCAGGTGATGGGACACACTGAACCACTACTAATTTACATTGTACTATCTTGTCACGTCAGGTGATAGAACACACTGACCCCAATAGTGATCTGTAGTACAAGAAGTGTGAAGAATAGTGGGCATCAGGTTATGGGACACACTGAGCAACCGATTGCCTGTTAAATCAGGGGATAGTTCACCCTGTAACAGAGGTCTCACGTGGTAGTATCGAGTGTGAAATATATGTCAAGCCAGATGACAACACCTACTGACATTCAGTTACAATTATCATTCATAGGAGACATGTTATGTCAGGTGGCAGTCCACACTGACGTACTCTTAACACCGTTAACTTTAATTACTTATAGTAGACATTTGACATGAACAGGTAGCCCACACTGGCTTTTGTCACATTCTCTTAAACTTACATCTAGTAGTCTTTCAGGTGACAATTCAGTCTCTGTTATAATATTAAAAGCAATATACAATAGGCAGTGGACATTTACTGCAAAATGTGTTATCTACATTTAAGATAACAAGAAATTAATATTTAAAGTAATATACAAGAACTGTATGCAGTGGACATTTGCTGCATAAAGAATGTGTTATATATCTTTAAGGTAACAAGAAATTAATATTTAAAGTAATATACAAGAGCTGTATGCAGTGGACATTTGCTGCATAAATAATGTGTTATACAGGGTGATTCAAAAATGCATGTAAATATTTCAAGGGTGTATTTGTGAGGTAAATATAAGACAAAAATGTTCTATACAATTTTTTCCATACTTGGCTTATTACAGAGTTATGAACAAAACAGGATAATACATTCAATACAACGTAAGGTATTTAATTCCCAGAGTTCACAGTTTAATTACAGTGCATTTGGACTAACAACGCAAACTGATAAATAAACGTGACGTAACAAACTGAAACAATTCCTCACGAACACTGTATTAATTTAGGTCCTGTTGATTGAACTACAGCAATGCACAATAACTAAGGAAAATTGAAGCATTTTACAGACTGTACTGTACTGTACTGTATTTGCACAAATCTTAATGCAATGCATGTTCAAAATGCTGTCCCTGAACTTGCAGACAGACCCGTGCTCGTCGCATCAATGATCTCTGCACATTACACAGTCCGTTCAACTCTCCACGAATAATTTCACAACCACCTTCAATTCTTTGTTGTAGCACTTCTCTGTTCGGTACTGCAGAAGAATACACCAATGTCTTTAGTCGGCCCCATAAATAAAAGTCTAAAGGGTTCAGGTCAGGTGATCTGGCTGGCCAAGCAATTGGTCCTCCGCGACCTATCCATCGATGTGGATACGCAGAATTGAGGTACGCCCTTACGTTGCGGCTGTAATGGGCGGGAGCACCATCGTGCATAAACCACATGGTGGCTCGTGTTGCAAGAGGGACATCCTGTAACAATCCAGGCAAGTCTCCCTCCAAAAATTCGCAGTACGCGTGCCCATTCAGCCTTGGAGGCAGAACATGAGGTCCGAGTAAGTAATTCCCCACAATACCACACCAAATGTTTATGGAGAATTGATGTTGATATCCACGCACAATTCTCGCGCCAGGATTCTCGACAGCCCACTGGTGCATATTATGCGAATTGATTACACCCGCACGAGTAAATATGGCCTCATCTGTGAATAATATCCGCCGAATGAACATTGGATCATTCAAATGACGCTCTTGTAACCACTGGCAGAATTGCTGACGGCGAGGATAGTCTTCAGGTGTCAATTCGTGCACTTTTTGCAGGTGAAATGGATGCAACTGTTGTCTCCGAAGCAGCCGCCATACAGTAGATTGTGGAAGTCGTACAGCTGCACTAATTTGTCTCGTACTGATAGATGGATCTTGGTCTACCAGGTCCAAAACATGTTCCTCGACGTTCACTGCATGCTCAAGTGGTCGACCTGAATGTGGCCCAGGACGAATGCCATACTCCCGCATACGTCTGTCCACAGATACAAACGTCTGATGACTTGGTAACCGTCTTCCTGGAAAAAGCTCACTGTACCTTCGTCTTGCTGCAAGTGCATTTCCATCTGCTGCACCATACACAAGGTGCATATCAGCATACTCACTGTTTGAGTACATCATGTGCACGAAACCTTTAGCCTTCCGACGATGAATGAACGACAGGACGTACTTTTCCGTTACCAACAACATCAGCGCCATCTTCCGTACAGTAGGAGTAAACATCACGTGCAAACAAAAACAAACACTATTCATGCAGTTTCGAATCAACTGTTGGGAGATACATATGTGAATTACGTACCAGAATATGGCATCCTGCTGCTTGCACTGCCGTCGTTTTGATACGGACATGACTTTCGTATTTAACGATAACTCTGGAATTAAACGTTTATGGAAAAACATTTATAGAACATTTTTGTCTTATATTTACCTCACAAATACACCCTTAAAATATTTACATGCATTTTTGAATCACCCTGTATATCTTTAAGGTAACAAGAAATTAATATTTAAAGTAATTTACAATAATTGTCTGCAGTGCATTTACTGCATAAAAATGTGTTACATATCTATAAGATAACACTAATGTTATCAACTCTCTAGCAAGAATAGTCTTGAGTTGAATAAAATCTATGTTCAAAAAAATTCCTTTAAAAGGTAGTAAAACATGCTTGCATATTATTTTTTGATAAAGTGCAGTAAAGTGATCCTGCACAAATATAGTGGGAATAAATTGTACCTAATCCTCTTAAATACAATGTCAACTGAAGTGCAAGAAAGTCATGCTGCTCAATTGCAGCAATGATTAACAAATTTCATACAATCTCCTTACATACCAGTCATGTCAAATTTAGAAAAGTCATGCTGCTCAATTGCAGCAGTAATCAATGTTCATGAAGAAATTCCTTACAAGATTCAACAGTACAAGTTTAGGTAAAGTCCTACTCAGTAATTTGACTTCATAGTCACAGACAAATTAAACCTTCCACTTACATCATACAATATAAGACTCTCGTTATAAAATAGTAAGATCAATTCTATCCCAAAAATTTGTATTCAAAAGCTTCCTATCTTTTTACCATAAACTTACATTATTAAATAGTCTTCACATAGGTATTTCAATAAAATATTCACAGTGCAAATACTCCCAAACGTCTCACATTAGGAAACAATCAATTCTTAGTACCATGAAATGGGGCATTACAAACAGTCCCTCTTTTTTTTTTTTTTTTTGTTCATATAATTGGTCCTCTAAATTGCGCATTTTAAATCCTAAGTACAATGACATGGGGCATTACAAATTGTGATTTTACTTAACAGAGAACTGGTACACAGATATCTGACAAAAACAGCAGAAAAAAAATATTTAGAACAGAAAGAAGAGTAGACTGAGAACTCAGAAAGGAAGAATGAGTTCTACAGAGCTCAAGGATAAGGGGCACCAACGCCACATGTGTCAGTTAAAGAACAACCGACCCTCTACCCCATTTAGTCCTGTTGTGTAGAACAAATGGGTAATGTGTTATTACATGTTAATGTTAAAATCATGTCAATCATGGAAATCATGTGTGAGAAAAAAAGTAAAGTTAGTTATATAAATAACAGAGACAATAAAGAGCTTACTAATTACTGTAGCTGAAAATAATGGTAGTTATGGTGCACCAAAAGACATGAGTATCATAGGAATAAAACACAGTAATCTTATATTGATATAGCATGAAAATAACACACTTAGGGAACAGGAATTAGGAATGGACAACACACTGAGCTCAGTCAAGGAGAGATACTGTCATGTGTCAGCAAGTAGCAGTGTGACAAAACAGAAATGTGCATAAATAGAAGCATATATGCATAGTATGTGGCCACATAATCAACATCACAGAGTACAAAGGCAAAAGCATTGATTAAAAGATCCATAACCAGTGTAGCACAAATACGAATAATAAATATGTAGACAAAGTATGAAAATAGCTGTAATGAAATGCAAGAAGTTAACGTCAGATAATAAAGCAAATGAGCATGCCAACATAGAACAAAATTTCAGCAGAAAGCATATTGCAGATAATAAAGCAAAAATATCAGGCCAACACAGAACAAAATTGCAGCAGAAAGCATAAGGCAATATTAGCAGGCCAACACATAACAACATTTCAGCAGAAAGCATAAGACATAACATTACTCTAATTCTGAAATAGGTAATCTTACAAAAAAATAAAAGTGCAGAAACACAGAAAGTCATACATAACACACATGATAAGCAATGAGATAGAAACAGCTGTTTATATCTTGGCGTGAGAAACACATGATAAGAGAAGAAGCAACATATAAGGTAGTACAGAGACATCATAAAAGGCAATAAGTGTAATACTTTTGGTGCTGTAGGTATGAGAAGAAAGGATTAATCAAAAAAAAAATGCTGTAGCGTGGCATGACTTAAGTCCTCAGTAGATCCTCAATAACGAGTCCAAAAACAATTTCAATTGGCCTCTAGTAATCCCAAGTTATCACATTATTGTATTAATGGCCTCTGAAAAATAGTTGAGCATTAATAAGCAGTTTAAAATTGGAGACACATAATGTTAAGTTTTCAGAAACGCGAATGGTGTTATTCTCAGAGATAAGGGTTAAAATAAAAGTTACTGCCGTAAAGAGAAACTGGATAATAACATAAACCATGTGTGAACATATTACTCGTATTGTACTCATCATGAAAATACCTGAATATTCGATTGCCCATAGCAACGAGAACATTAATACTGGCAATGTAAAATGAAAATATTCTGACAGAGGTAAATTCTGGTAAACTTGGTACATCATAAAATCGTTGATACTTGTTCATAAAAGCTGTGAAAAGAAATTAACTGTTAAATAGTATGAAAGTGAAACCTGAAACTCGTCATATAACCATTTTTGACATTCCTAGTAAATGCAAAACCACATCGCTCACACTTCATATTTCTGTCGTCGTAACTTCAGCACACAGTATTTGCTAATCATCACTTGTAGCGTCCAAGATCCCAAAGTCTCAAAAAAAAAAAAAAAAAAAAAAAAAAATGCAGCTTCAATCTAACAATACCTCATTCTCCACATAAACTTCCAATATCATCTTAAAAACTCTTATAAACCCTCATTTTCTTCAAATACATAAAATTCATCGAGAACATTAATCTCATCTTCATATCCTCATAGTCAATACTCATATTCAATACACGTAGTACAACCTTAAGCACTAAGACCCTATGTAAACTTCAGGAAGATTGTTACCACTAGCTCAACATCAACATACAAAGTAGCCTTCGTTACGACAAAATCTTCATACAAGCAGTGTCATGATGTAATAATTCCATGTAATCATCGCAAAGTAACAGTGGTGAGCGACCAAAAAAAAAAAAAAAAAAAAAAAAAGAGCAAAATTATCACGTAGTAAGTATCAACATCTAATTGATGAATGATGACCAAAATACTCCACTGTAACGTCAACTTCGAACGCCAGCATGAAATGAGTCGCACAGAAAACAATAACGTAGTTTATTAGTAATGTACAGAAAAAATCTCAGTTTATTACAATACGTAAGAAATCTGTAAGGGAAGAAAACAGGTAACATTAAAAAAAGTTGTCTCCAGAAAAAGATGTCTCCGAACTCTTGTCTTTATCATATTACCAGAACAAAACAGAGGTGGTGTTATTTGAAGTTTGTATACGGTCAGAATGTTCGCGATCTGTAAAAGAAAAGCGCACGACGCAGGCCGATGGACGTGAGAAAGAAAAAAGTTCTACCCTCCTGAGGTAGTTGACTGGGGCTCGAGAAAAAAAACAAAGTGGCCGACCACCTGTCGCTAATGTGGTTCCCATGAAACGGTTGCAGCGACGCGCTACGCGCTCGCTAACTGTACTCGGGCCAGGGAGAAATAATGCGAACAAACTAGCTGGACGTATACAGCTGGGATTACAGAAGTAAATGTAAGAAATAAGATTTAGAAAGTTCCCAAAGAAAGCAGTATTGTCTATTCAATAAAATGTTTGCAGTTTGTGATGTGATGTACACCGCGTCATTCTTTGTATGTAGGGTTTGTACTTCAATTGCATTAGGATGTGCTATACGGACGACACGATATGGACCCTTACATAACAGAAAGAATTTCTGACTGAGATTGCGGGCTTTATTGGATAGCCTGTGGGAGCGGACCAGAACTTTATCTCCTACTTGAAAAGAAACATTTCTCTTTGTTGACTTCAATTGGCGCAGCCGTTGCTCAGCAGCTCGTTTAATATTCTGCAACGCAATTTGAATAATCTCGTGATGCCTTAGGCAGCGAGACTGTGGGAAACGTATGAGTTCTGTAATCTTGTCAGGTGGATGTTAGTTCTTTAAAACCAGATGTGGAGACAATTGTGTGGAAGAACTTGGTAATGAATTTATGACATCCTAAATCATGTGGAGGTATTTATCCCAGTCATTGTGTTTTGCATGACAAAAGATCTTAATTTCACCAACTCCTTCATTAACCTTTCTGCTGGGTTGGAAGATGCGTGGTACCTGGAAATGAAAATGGGGGAAATTTTGTGATTCTGAAGAGTATGTCGCCAAGTGCGCGAACGGAACTGCAGCTCATTGTCGGATATTACAGATGTTACATGACCCACTTCTTTCAGGAAATGTTTAGTAAAAGCACGTGAAATAGTGCAGGCCATAGCTTTACGTAATGGGGTGAAAGTGACGAATTTAGAAGTTAATTCCGCACAGACAAAAACATAGGTGTAACCTCTATTTGTAGTAGGAATCGGGCCAAATAAATCAACGGCCGCCACCTGATGAAGACGTAAAGGTATGATGGGGAATGTCTGAGCAGGAAAGGATACTGTAGGTGGTTTAGCTTTCTGACAAAGTCTGCACTTTGCAAGGACTTGGGGAATACGTTTTTCCATGTTGAAAAAGTAAGATGTTTGTTTAAGCAGCTGATAACATTTGCGCGGTCCATAATGCGCATAGCTATGGTGAACATACCAAATCAGTTTGTTAATTAAGTCTTCAGGAATGCAAACTGGCAACGTTGTCGTATCTGGTTTGATACGGAGGAACAGAATGTTGTTGTGTATAAGGTAATACTGTCATAGAGAGGTATTATTAACATCGCGCCATTGTTGTTTCACGTCTTTCCAGATGGAAACTTTATCTTGTTCTGACGCAATATTGTGTAGGGCATCGGAAACAAAATTCTCAAATGCGACCTGGCGCATATACAGTAAACTGAAATTGTTATTGGGGGGGGGGGGGGGGCTGTTGTAGATAAGCACCATTATTTCCCTGGTGTTCTGGGACAAAATTACGAGGCGCACTGTCGTCCTGCAATTGTTGCTGAATATCAGAAAGTATTCCGAATTGAGTTGAGTTCTCTTTTTTGCTGTTCGTTAATAGTGACTTGTTTGCTCTTAAATTAGGCCAGGGCTTGGTATTCAGTAACATCGTAAGCACCTGAGAGAAGTCTTTGAGCGTTTCGAGAAGTATGGCGTGGTGTTAAACACTCCTAAATGTGTGTTTGGCCAACATCAAGTCGATTTCCTGGGTAATCGAATATCTTCATCAGGCTCATTACTATTCACTGTGAAGGTTGAAGTCATATTGCAACTACCCAAGCCATCTACAATAAAAGGAGTGCTCAATTTTTACCGCCGTCATTTACCACGCACTGCCGAACAACAGGCGCCGTTGAACGCAGCACTGGCTGGTCCCAAGGTTAAGAGCAGTTCTCCTGTGCAGTGGACCGAGGAGATGAATGCGACTTTAGAAGTAACCAAAAAGAACCTAGCACAAGCAGCACAGCTGGTGCACCCCAAGCTCGAAGCTCCACTGGCATTGGTGGTGGATGCCAGTCAGTTAGCCATTGGTGCAGCCCTCCAACAATGGGTGGACGATGTCTGGCAGCTGGCTTACTTCTCGCACAAGCTGTCACCTGTACAACAAAGACAGAGCACATATTATCGGGAACTTTTAGCCATATATGAAGCAATCAAGTAATTTCGACCACAGGTTAAGGCACGAGAGTTTGTGATATACACTGACCTCAAGCCTTTAACATATGCCTTCAAGAAAAACAACAACACTTGCTCTCCACGGCAGTACAGCCAATTGGAATTTATTAGCCAGTTTAGTACAGACATCCGCTATATATCAGGCATCACTAATGTGGTTGCGGACTGCCTCTCTAGAGGGGCCAGTGTCTCACAGCCTGTGGACATGATGGCGCTTGCCAGGGCGCAACAAGAAGATTCCGAACTGCACACCATATTGCATGACGACACTGCAGCACTCAAGTTACAGCAAGTCGACATTCCTCGCGAGAACATGAAATTGTGCTGTAAAGTGTCACATGGCAGATCATGCCCTTTTGTTCTCTTTGCATTTCGCAGGCCAGTGTTCTAGTCCTTACATAATCTTTGCCACCCAAGAGTCCGGTCGACATTCAAGCTAATGTCTCAAAGGTTCGTGTGGCCAGGCATAGAAAGAGACTGTCGCGAATGGACGAGAACTTGCCGGCGTTGCCAACTTTGCAAAATCACTCGCCACATTAATCCCCCAATAGGAGAGTTCCCGGACACTTCTTCACGCTTCACCCACGTTCATCTTGATGTGGAAGGAACGCTTCTTCCATCGGATGGCCCGCGGTACATATTCACAATGCCTGACAGATATACGTGATGGTCTGAAGCAGTATCTACAGACAACATCTCCGCGGAAACATTAGCCACCGCTTTCACATCAACCTGGGTGGCGAGATTCGGTTGTCCGCTCCATATCGCCACCCACAGAGGCCGACAGTTCGAGTCAGATTTGTTCACACAGTTGCCGAAGTTCTGTGGCTACGCCCATCACAAAACGACCAGTTATCATACGGCCAGCAATGGCATGCATGCTTGAATGTTGGCATCGAACGCTGAAGGCTGCGCTAATATGCTATGGGAGATCTTGGACGTCTGCACGACACATAGTCCTGCTGCGTCCACAAGCCCCATACAAACCAGATATAGAGTCCTCAGCAGCTGAATTGGTTTATGGCGAGACTCTGCGCCTACCAGGGGAGTTTGTCGACACATGCCTACTGTCAGAAACGGACGACCAACTAGAGTTCCTTCGCAAGTTACGAGAACATGTGAGCCAAATCAAACCCACAAAGGTCTCCAGGCATGGTTGTCCAACAACTTCTGTGCATAACAACCTCGAAAGCTGTTCGCACGTTATGTTACGTACAGATTGCGTCAAGCCACCACTGAAACCACCGTATACTGGACCCATCGCGTCCTGTGCAGAGACACACACACGATGGTCATTTGCCGGCCGCGGTGGTCTAGCGGTTCTAGGCGATCAGTCCGGAACCGCGCGACTGCTACGGTCGCAGGTTCGAATCCTGCCTTGGGCATGGATGTGTGTGACGTCCTTAGGTTAGTTAGGTTTAAGTAGTTCTAAGTTCTAGGGGACTGATGACCACAAATGTTAAGTCCCATAGTGCTCAGAGCCATTTGAACGATGGTCATCATAGTAAATGGCAAACAGGCCACCGTGTCTCTTAGCAGAGTGAAGCTGGTTTACATTTTCAAGGAGGCATCACCCACCTTATGGTCAAGAGTTCAACGCCTGACAGATGATTCACCTCGACTTCCAGCACCGCCGCCACAGCAGGTCGATGCAGACCCTACACGGACCACCCCCTCTCCGGACGACGTATCCACTTCCCGGATAGGTTCAGAGAAGAAAGAAGACGCAACACGCACCGCTTTCACCAAGGGGACTCCTGTAGCGACCGCTGCTCACGTCGACTGCTGTGTCCGCACACGTCAGTTCCGTTCGCGCCATCTATAGATACAGCTGTGTCGCGAATTCAGTGACTGCACGGCAACAAATGAATGGCGTAAACCGCCAAGTTTGAATCCGCCGCTTGGAGCGCTGAATAATGTTGTTACCTACTCCTTGGAGTTATAAATTGGTTTTTATGTTTATTCTGTTCCTTGGTTACTGTTTTGTTGTTTACAATTTACCTGTAGCAACTGCGCTTCTTTTTCTGCAATACCAAATAATAAACCGTTCAAGTATATTCTCAGTGCGTGTTTGAATATTTATTAAGTACTGGTAGCTCTACACGACGAAAATATACCCGTCAAGGACATTGATACCAGAGATCATCGTGTAGTTGAAACATCGATAAACTTCGTTTGTTTCACAATATCGCAAACTTAGTCCACAAATGTACTTCAACACTGCACTGCCAAATTGTCCACGCGTCCACTCATTGTTAGCGAAAAGGATTTGCTTTTAAGGAATTGCATTTAAATAGAAGATGATTTAACCTCTGTGAAGATTATTGCGGGTTCGTCTCATCCTGATTATAGTACGGTTTGCACTTGTGCTGCGGCGACAGACGGTTATACCAGCAACTATGCGATATATTAAAGTCCTTACCCATTAATCAGTTCGTTTCGGGCAACCTGTAGTGCAAGTCAGGAGAAGAGATGGTTCAAATTGCTCTGTGCACTATGGGACTTAACATCTGAAGTCATCAGTCCCCTAGAAGGTAGACCTACTTAAACCTAACCAACCTAATGACATCACACACATCCATGCCCGAGGCAGGATTCGAACCTGCGACCGTAGCGGTCGCGCGGTTCCAGATTGAAGCACCTAGAACCGCTCGGCCACTCCGGCCGGCAGGAGAAGAGAGGCAGCGCTGTCTATCCTATGACCCTTCCCTTTTCAATTGAAATTAGTTGCGAATTTTTCCAGTCACAATGAATGCTTCGATCCTCCTAAGACATAGCTAGACAGTTTTAATAATAAAACTGAGTTCTGACAATGTCTTTCAGGTCGTCTTCCGCCCACTGGCCGTCGGTTGGACACCAATAGCGGCCGGTACACGCGCTCTCGCGTCGTCAGAATAGCATTGGAACACCTTGGCTGTGAATTTGCAGGCTCTTCCATGTAGAATCTTACACATATCCCATCAGGAACAGTCCTCTGTTGAGCGATTTTAGTTGTTTTCCAACCTCGGCCCACTTCCATTAAAAGGAGGAACCACAGTACGGTGAAATAATTTCGGGAAATGGAATGTAGTATTTCGGCCTTATCTCCATCCTATTCCTTGTCGATGGTCACGGGGTGTCTGGTCAGACGGGCTCGTTCCTATTACTGCTTTAACGTAAGATCAAAATCTCTTAGGATCTTCTCTAAGCTGGGTAGGTAAAATTTTACTTTCGTATTCGTTGCACGTTTCACGTTTTTATTTACTCTAATTTTGTCTTCGTTCAGGTTTTGCTTATCTAGAAGGTTCAATCTACGTTTAAGTCTGCGGTGGATGTCTCTTTGCTTTCGAAGCAGCTTTGTAACGCCTATGCCGAACCAAGGCGGTTCTGTCTCACTCGTTACAACTTTGCTCGACACATACTTTTCTCAGCCGTATTGTATAGTGGTCTCGAACATTGACCGTTTATACCTGTCAGCCGAAATGACTAGGGTTTTGATTCCAATAAAATTAAAAGCTGTTTCTTAGCGCCTTAATACTTATTCATTACAAAATTTTTAAACCTCGATCTGTTTGAATGGAACATTATCTTTGACAAAACTAACAACTCCTCTCCTCCTTAAGAACAGCTGGAGAAAAAAACGGGGTACCTGTATCTCCGCAACGGGAACCTCACTATTTCTTCACTTCTAAGATGATTTTCGCAACACAATACAAGAATAAAGAATTACTTTTAGAATATTGACCTGCTGTAGGCATATGTTAGTTGCCACAGAAGCTTATAGTTTTTCCTGCTTTCTTTACACAAATATCGAA
The DNA here is from genome assembly GCF_023864345.2 of Schistocerca serialis cubense. Taxonomy (NCBI): domain Eukaryota; kingdom Metazoa; phylum Arthropoda; class Insecta; order Orthoptera; family Acrididae; genus Schistocerca; species Schistocerca serialis. The sequence continues at coordinate 577,450,996 of NC_064643.1, forward strand.
CTTTTAATCACATTTCGTGAAAGATTCGCCCGTACATCTCGATTAATCCTCATTGTTGGGTGGTTGTTTTGGGGAAGGAGACCAGACACCGTGGTCATCGGTCTCATCGGATTAGGGAAGGATGGGGAAGGAAGTCGGCCGTGCCCTTTCAGAGGAACCATCCCGGCATTTGCCTGGAGTGATTTAAGGAAATCACGGAAAACCTAAATCAGGATGGCCGGACGCGGGATTGAACCGTCGTCCTCCCGAATGAGAGTCCAGTGTCTAACCACTGCCCCACCTCGCTCGGTAATCCTCATTCAGGAAGGGTCAGGAGAAATATAACACTTCGTTCACATTTCTGTTATAGCGTCACGTTGCGGAGGCTGACCTGAGTCTGAAACTTGTCTGCTTATGCTTAGTTTCGAGTACTTTTCTGACTGATTCCTCATGGTTGTTTAGCGTTGATGGCCAGATGTCCACATGAGGGAATGTTCGGGCGCCGAGTTGCAAGTCACACCACACTGGGCGAATTAGGTGTCAATGATGATGAAATGATGGGGTCTACGACACAACACCTAGTCCCTGAGCGGATTCCCGGGCAGGAATATAACCCGGACCCGCTGCATGACGCTCAGAGACGCTGACCACCCATTTAACTGATTCTTCATGTGTGCCGCATGCCCTGCACAGCTCGAAACTATGACATTACGCTTCGTCTACAAGGTGGTATGCGCTAGCGGTGGGTAAGAAATCACGTGAAACTTCCTGGCAGATTAAAACTGTGTGCCAGACCGAAACTCGATCTCGGGACCTTTGCCTTTCGAGGGCAAGTGCTCTACCATCTGAGCTACCCAAGCATGAGTCACGCCCAGTTCTCACAGTTTTACTTCTGCCAATATCTCGTCTCCTACTTCCAAACTTCACAGAAGCTCTCCTGCGAACCTTGCAGAACTAGTACTCCTGGAAGAAAGGATATTGCGGAGACATGGCTTAGCCACAGCCTGGGGGATGTTTCCAGAATGAGATTTTCACTCTGCAGCGGAGTGTGCGCTGATATGAAACTTCCTGGCAGATTAAAACTGTTTGCCGGACCGAGACTCGAACTCGGGACCTTTGCCTTTCTTCCAGGAGTGCTAGTTCCGCAAGGTTCGCAGGAGAGCTTCTGTGAAGTTTGGAAGGTAGGAGACGAGATACCTTCAGACGTAAAGCTGTGAGGACGGGGCGTGAGTCGTGCTTGGGTAGCTCAGATGGTAGAGCACTTGCCCGCGAAAGGCAAAGATCCCGAGTTCGAGTCTCGGTCGGGCACACAGTTTTAATCTGCCAGCGCACACTCCACTGCAGAGTGAAAATCTCACTCGAGAAATCACGTGTCTGTCACAAATCACAGTGACTGAGGAATCGCAGTTTTCATAATAATAACTTTACAGTATCTGGCTGCGATTACAGTAACAACTATAAGTCGCAAGTAGCACTTCACATTCAGCGCCGTGTGCCATCCGTAGATCGACGTTTGTAGATCGTTCTAAGAACCTCTTGTCTCACGCTATTGTTGTACATAGAGGTGACAAAAGTCATGGAACACATACTAATATTGCGTCGGACCTTGTCTTTCCTTGCACAGTGCAGCAACTCGACCTGGAATGGACCCACCTAGTCACTGGAAGTCCCCTGCCGGAATATTGAGCCATGTTCCCTCTATGGCCTTCCGTAATTGCGGGAGTGTTTGCAGTGCAAACTTTTGTACACTTACTGACCTCTCGAGTCCCTTAAAGTTCGATGGGATTCATAACGGGCGATCTGGGTGGCCAAATCATTCGCTCAAATTATCTGGAATATCCTTCAAATCAAGTGCGAACAATTGTGGCCCGGTGACATGATGCATTGTTATCCATAAAAATTCCATCGTTGTTTGGGAACCGGCAGTCCATGAACGGCTGCAAACGGTCTCCAAGTAGCTGAATATCCAGAGGACTTAGTCCATTCCATGTAAACACAGTCCACTTCGAAAAATGGTTCAAATGTCTCTGAGCACAATGGGACTTAATATATGAGGTCATCAGTCCCCTATAACTTAGAACTACTTAAACCGAACTAACGTAAGGACATCACACACATCCATGCCCGAGGCAGGATTCGAACCTGCGACCGTAGCGGTCGCGCGGTTCCAGACTGTAGCTCCTAGAACCGCTCGGCCACTCCAGCCGGCGTCCACTTGCACAGTGCCTTGTTGAATACTTGGAGCCATGGCTTCGTGCAGTCTGCGCCACACTCGAACCCTATTCAGGTCTTACCAACTGAAATCGGGACTCATCTCCACAGGCTATGTTTTTCCAGTCGTGTAGGGTCCAATCGAGCTCAGGAGAGGTGCTGCAGGCGATGTCGTGGTGCTACCAAAGCCACCCGCATCGGTCGTCTGCTGCCATAGGCGATTCACGCCAAATTTCGCCGCACTTTTCTAACGGATACGTTCGTCATACGCCCCACATTCATTTCTGCGGTTATTTCACGCATTGTTGTTTGTCTGTTAGCACTGAAAATTCAATGCATACGCTGCTGCCCTCGGTCGTAAAGTGAACGCTGTGGCCACTGCGTTGTCCGTGGTGAGAAACAATGCCTGAAATCTGGTATTCTTGGTAAATGATACTACCGCGATCTGTATATGTGCATATTGCTATTCCAAAACTTTTGTCACCTCAGTGTAAAAGAAGAAAAACAAGACGCTAAATTGCTTTGAGCAGTATTTTACACCTGGTGGTTTACTTGGCAACAGCACTGATTCATTTGCTAGGCTAGAGTTGACTTTGATATCGGACACCCGCCACTCTTTTCCCTGTCCCCGCTGAAATCCAGGCTGTGGTGGGAGATCGGCAGCGTAGGCCCAGGTCTACGTTAGGTTGGAAGATGATAAGTCGACTGAGAGTCGATGAAAGATATGAATACCAAACAGAGGTTGTTGTAACAGAGTGACCTATAGCGTAACCTAATGAGCCTAATGTTTACGATCCGGCCGTATTTAAACGCATATAACCTGCTTTTCATCATACGAAACTAAAACTACAAGTTAAATTCGGAAAGGACAGAAAATGTTTATTATGTAATGGACAAGGGTATACAGTCTGGAACCGCACGACCGCTACGGTCGCAGGTTCGAATCCTGCCTCGGGCATGGATGTGTGTGATGTCCTTAGGTTAGTTAGGTTTAAGTAGTTCTAAGTTCTGGGGGACTGATGACCTTAGAAGTTAAGTCCCATAGTGCTCAGAGCCATTTGAACCATTTGACAAGGGTACGACGATTATTGTGATGCGTATTATTGACACACAGGGTGATTCCGTGAAGACATTACAAACTATCAGGAATGATGGAGAAGAGTAAACATAGCAATCTGAGGTAAGGGACCGCAATCCGGAAACTATCGAGTGGAAAGTTATAAGCAAAATTCACTCTGCTACCTCTGACAGTGGACCTCTTCTACTGCAAGTTCTTTGCTTTCCATATTTTGAGAGAAGGGAGTATGGATCAAAATAAGAAAAAATTATCTAGTAAACGTGGGCTTTAAAATGCACGCCTTGAGATCTCTGAGCACTTCTTCAGTAGAAAAGACGTGTTTCAGAGTAGCAAAGATGAACAAGTACTCATAAGCTTTTAAGGTTGCACTTTAGGGCTCATACTTACTTCATGTTTTATTTCTTTTTTTGGTCCATACTAACACCTCCCAAAACAGAAAGCAAAAAGCTTGCATAAGAAGAGGTCCACTCTTAGAGCTATCAGAACGATGTTCGGATATGACATTCGATTCGGTCGTTTCCTGAACAGAGTCCCTTACCTAAAATTGCTACATTCTACATCATACCTGAACGTTTGTAACACCATCATGGAATCACCCCGCATGTCGTACGTAAACTACAAAAAATGCAGGAGGTCGTCCACTACGCAAATTACGGTGTTTTTTTTTCCAAAACAGCGATACACGGGTACGTTACCGATTAACTTTTGTGTTAATCTTCAAGCACTGCAATTACACTACTCCCGATGACAACTTGTAATCTTCCCGTATAAATAAAAAGTTATAAAATAATGACATTTGGATAATTATGTACTGACGTATGAAAACTGATAAATCTTAACTCATGAAAAACTGATAAATTTTGACGTAAGCAGTGCTACGCCATGTCCCTGTGAAATCAATCTCGTGATGTCGCAGGTAACGCTGTCTATATATCCGCTCGTAGGTGGTACAGCTTAGTGCAATGCTGGCATTTCTACTAATACTGGATAACATTTGTCTGAGATCTGAATTACGGGAAAACTGACTTTAGTTAGTGACACAGCTGCACAGCTGGTCGTCTGATAAATAAAGAGTACATTACTATGATCTGACAAAAATTCTGACATATTTTAATTTAGATAAGTGACGGGATCAGGACTGGCAATGAGTTAAGGTGAAATTATACTTTTATAGTTAACTGGTAAATACAACTATATTCTGAAAATTTTTTACATTATTGATAAAGATCTACAATCCATTACACGAGAAAATTGAATATATTACAATGGGAAGATTGAAACAAATTCATACTAACTTCTCAGACAAGTGACTTAACTACATGCATGCCGAAAAAATAATAAAATTTACCTTACAATAGATGGTTGACTTAATTATACTGTTGATTTTTCATTATATTAACAATTATTCATTTGTTCATCATCATCTCATTGCATGGTATCATTTAGCTCTGCAGCTGATCACAATTATTATTCAGTTCCATATAATAAAATTTTACAATTTAACTTTAACAACTACTAACTATAAACTGTGCTGTACCAGCAACAGACTACAACTACACTGTAGCAGCAAACGACTGCAACTGCGGCAGAGACTGCTCTGACCTGCGACTCTGTTGCAGCTCTGTTTTAACTGGGGAAAGATATTTTATGTCTCGGGCAGCCCCTGTGAATTGTCGTTCTAGCAAGTGAGCAATACATCGAGATTACATTTGCTCCAGCCTCCACTGGGGGGAAGGGGGGGGGGGTAAAAATTTGGCAGCGATCATCAGTCAATTGGACTTGCTATGAGCAACAAATTTTTCTATTGCAAATAGATATGAAATATTTAGTTTGCTAAGTCTATAAAATGAGTTTTGGTAATTAATATACATATATGTTTTACATAGATACAGAGTATATATGAAATCGTGGACAAATTATATAAGTACTGAACATACAAAGGTAGTTATGTATATTAAGAATCAGATAAAGTGCCCTTGCACTGTCAATTCAAATTATTGTTTAGTGTAAGTCTTTAGTATCTTTTATCAGAAGAAGGTGAGAAATGGAAAGGGCAGCATCATGGTTGTAGCACAGTGGGTTGCACATAGTTGCACTGAAAAGTCTGTATCTTTTCACAGAAGCACAACACCAGGTGTGACAATCTGAAGTTCTCTTTTCTGAAGTATTAATCAGTGTAGCCAAGACACTGAAATGTAGTATTAATATTGTATGTTGCCCTTTTGGTAGTACATTAGGTACACCAATCAGTAGGCCATAATAACATCTCCGTTGGTCAGTGTGGTGGACAGCTTGATATGTCAACACCACATTTTTGTAGAATCCATTATTTGCGCATCAACACATAATTAGTGCAAAAAATTCAACTAGAGTGCTCCATGACCATGACGATGGGCAGGATATAGGAAAGTCTAATTAATTGGTGGTAACTGGATCAGAGGTTGAAAGATACATTTTGTCTTATAACATATTGTGAAAATTACGTTATTGACATCAATCCATAGTTATAGAGTATAAGCTGAGTTTCTGTCCCATAATATATATATGGTAAGTTAAGCTCTCTCCCCCCCCCCCCCCCCATGAACCAAGGACCTTACCGTTGGTGGGGAGGCTTGCGTGCCTCAGCTATACAGACAGCCGTACCATAGGTGCAACCACAACAGAGGGGTATCTGTTAAGAGGCCAGACAAACGTGTGGTTCTTGAAGAGGGGCAGCAGCCTTTTCAGTAGTTGCAGGGGCAACAGTCTGGATGATTGACTGATGTGGCCTTGTAACATTAACCAAAACGGCCTTGCTGTGTTGGTACTGTGAACAGTCGAAAGCAAGGGGAAACTACAGCCGTAAAGAGGACGTCGTTATCAGGAGAAAGAAAACTGGCGTTCTACGGATCGGAGCATGGAATGTCAGATCCCTTTATCGGGCAGGTAGGTTGGAAAATTTAAAAAGGGAAATGGATAGGTTATTCAGAAGGATGTAGGTTGCAGTAGGTACTGGGAGATGAAGAAGCTTGCACAGGATAGAGTAGCATGGAGAGCTGCATCAAACCAGTCTCAGGACTGAAGACCACAACAACAACAAGTTAAGCTCACATGAGCGTTTCATTAGCTGTTTTAGATAGATATATACTTGACTTGATGTAATTAGTAGATCAAGAAAATATTTTTATGTTATTTATGTGGCTTCTAGGATGCTTTACATGACAGTTTTACAAAATTTTGTGTCGTTCAAAGGCCAAACAGTAAAATTAAAACATTAAATAAGAATAAAATAGAAATAATTAGTAGTAATCTTACATATTCTTAACTGGAGAAGTGTTGGCACTCAGTGGATTTCAAAGTTTCAGTACGTGATACAGATGATATACAAATTATTATCCAGAAATAGGTGTTATTACATGTAGCATTTAGCTGCTAATAAATACATATAATATTGTGTAAGCGACATGAGAGATACCTAAAATGTATGACATTTAATCTAGTGATCAAGGTGCCTACCCTAATGATACATACAGCTAATGGAATCTGTACATAAGACAAGAACGGAATTTTGGAATATATAGTACATATATTTTTGTTTTATAGACCAGCAATGCATTGCTTTAGGATTAATGGTTAATTGCTGGTGCATGAGAATATTTGTTTTTGATTTACTGCTGTAAATAAAATGATTAATGTAATTTGTCACTCATCGTGAGTCAGCCGCACAAAGGTTATCAAATAAGTGAAGTATACGTGCTCACATTCATAAATGATAGAAAGAAGTCGATAAAATACAAGTAGTGGAGCAAGCTTAATAACTAAGTGTCTGTAGAATATAACATAAAAATTATATTTCAAAAACGAGTCTGATGACATGAATTGTTACTCCTGGAAAAAATATAAAGTGGATTATTAAGCTGAAAGAAGAAATGTGTGCATATTGTGCAGAAAAAGTAATAAACTCTATATTAACAGGTAAGGAAAAATTGTGTTTAATATGAATGTATTCTAGCTGTATCTCCCAAAAATATTCATTCATTATACTATGTAATATATGACATACTGTAAAAAAAAAACTACAATAAATACTTAAACAACTCCATAGCATCTCATAACTAAAGGGAAAACTTCATCATTATGATCATATGCAAAAAAATAAAGACTTCAATATTCATCATCATTTGTTTGTGTCAGCTCAAGGCATGACTTCTCTAATATCATTCTCCTTTGTATAACATTATTACCATTGTCATCCTCTTTCATATTACTTCATACACTGCATCATTCTCTTTCATATTATTTCATTCTCATCATCACTTCACATATTATAGAGTTTCTTACATCAAACATACTTCATCACTAAAATGAATGTATATCGTTTTACTTGACAGCTTGCCATAGTCGCGCCATACTCTGAAAGAAAGATAATGAGTCAAGACTGCTATAATGCTGTGTATAGTGCATTCTTGTTAATTTCGGTCCACTTACTTTTCATGGCAAAGTGTTGCTTTTTCTCTCTTTCGTTCTGATGGTAAAATACTCAATGTCACAATGTAGTGGTCTAAAGAAATATGAAATAAACAAGATAATGGGATATTCATTCTTAAATATCTAAAATTTCCTAACGGATAAAAAGTGCTTGTAGTAAAAGTTATTGTCTTTAAATGTTTGAGCAAGATCGGGGTTGTATAAGAATGTGTTTTTCTGCGTCTGTTCGGAATCTAAGTCACATACTCCCTGTAATCTACCTAAGTTGTGTTGGCTGTGAGAGTGTGACAAATATTCAGAATGTGGCGTATGCTGTGCGATATTAGAGGCTGAAACGTTTTTCATTTCTGTGACATCATACTGTGAAGATGACATTTTGCGACCTAACATATTATTGGATGCACCTAACTGACAGTGTTTGCTGCATATTTTGAAATACAGGTATCTGACTGAAGGAAACTGGTGACGCATCGTCTGCTTTAGTGTCATTATTGTTCTCGATAATGTCATTTCTGCTGGCTAATTTATCGAATTTTTCGGTTAGTGCTTTTACCTGATTGTCATTTTTGGCATCACAAGCATCAGTCTGTTTTTGCACTTTACGTATGGTTTTGTTTAATTTCTTAAAGTCTGCTTTGATGGCATCTTGATCATGCACTAATTTGAGTTGTTCAAGTTTGCTAGTAACTATCGGAAAGTCTTCTGTGTATTTGTTTTCTAAGATCTGAATACTAGTGTCTGTTTTTGTTTTCAGGTCGGTAAGGTCATCCTGTGGTTCTGTGTTCGATTGTTTGACCGTGTTAATTTCATTCGATACTGTAGCAATGTTAGTGTCAATGTATGTTTTCGCTTTTGCGAATAACTTACACTTATCTTCCTGTCTCTGTGTAGTAATTGCTTGGATGAATTGTTTCTTTACTTTGTTCTGTTCTTTTATGAATTTGCGATAAAGCGTTTTGCTGTTTTGTAGGTGGTAATTAAAACGTTCGTTAATTTGGGTGTTCTGTTGTTCAAATGTCAGTCGATTTTCGCATGCAAAGCGCTCGAAAGTTCTGCCGATACTGCTTTAATCTCGTCATGTAACTGTGTTGCGCTTTCTGAACATTGTTTGGCCACTGCATTGATTTCATCACTAAGTACTTTTGTCATAGCTTCGTGTGTGTTGCGTATCTCCTGTGCAACGGATCTGATTTCTTCACTATGTAAGTGGGCTGTTTAGGTTTTTTATTGGTAACGCCACCTCTGTATGAAAATCACTGGCTGTGCTGTGTGCAGTCTGTGGCTGCTTTGCATTGTTGTAATACTCGCCATTGTAGTGTTGGGCAGCTGGGCTGTTAACAGCGCGTAGCGTTGCGCAGTTGGAGGTGAGCCGCCAGCAGTGGTGGATGTGGGGAGAGAGATGGCGGAGTTTTGAAATTTGTCATGAACTGCTGTATATATTATGACTATTAAGGTAAATACATTGTTTGTTCTCTATTAATATCTTTCATTTGCTAACTATCCCTATCAGTAGTTAGTGCCTTCTGTAGTTTGAATCTTTTATTTAGCTGGCAGTAGTGGCGCTCGCTTTATTGCAGTAGTTCGAGTAACGAAGATTTTTGGTGAGGTAAGTGATTTGTGAAAGGTATAGTTTAATGTTAGTCAGTGCCATTCTTTTGTAGGGATTATTGAAAGTCAGATTGCGTTGCGCTAACAAAATATTGTGTGTCAGTTTAAGCACAGTCTTGTATAAATTGTTCAAAGGGGACGTTTCATATGTCGACCCTTAGCCGAGGATACCTCACTGGAATCTTCTGATTTTTTCTTGTAGTTTGTGTAATTAGTGCAGCCTTTGTTTATTGCTAGCACGTAATTGTAGAGAGAGTTTCCTTTGTAGTTGTCGTTTTTCATTGTTGTACAGTAAAACAGTTGTGGCATGCATGTAGAATTGCAGCAAGTATTTCGCAGCTGCGCTTGCAATTAACTAGATATTATTTTCAGTGGTACGTTAATGTGTTCTCTTATTTTTGCTCTTCAAATTGTGCTTTTCTGTGTTATCGTGTGAAATATTGTGACAATAATGTCGTGTGAAAAACGTAACACTAGGCTCCAAAGTAAACTGAGAAATGACAGCGAAGACGAAAGCAGTGTGTTAGCGCCGCAGAGTAATGAATTAACTAATGTTCAAAGTAGTAATTTGGTAATTGCGCATAGGGAAATGGAGCGGGTTGCAAATAATGGTGTACACAGTGAAACAATTAGTGAACAGGGAAGCATTATCGATCGATCGGTCGGCAACAGCTCGCCTCAGGAATCCGAAATGACAGGAAACAATCTCGGAAATACTGTAGATTCAGGTTTTGGGTCCTCACCGTTTTCTCAAATAAGTCAAGACACATTTTCTTCTTGTCAAAATGTGAATGTTGCCGGTGCAACTTCACTGCCGAAAAGCACTGAGGAACATGTTTCAAACACCAGTGCATTGTTATTACAATTAATGCAACAAATGGGACAACAGCTTGAAAAGTTAGACACAATGGAACAACACCAGAGACACAGCAACAGTTAGACACAGTGGAACAAAATCTCAAAAAGTTAGACACAGTGGAACAAAATCTCAAAAAGTTAGACACAGTGGAACAAAATCTTAAAAAGTTAGACACAATGGAACAAAATCTTCAAAAGTTAGACTCATTGGAACAAACTCTTGAACAAACAAGTGAAGATTTAACTACTGAGTTACATAACATTGAATCGAAATGCCAAAAAGTCTGTAATGACGTAAAAACACAAATTTGTGAGCATTTTCAACCTATTTTTTCGCGGCATGAAAATGCATTACAGAATCAAGAAGCAGCCATAAAAGAACTGCAAACTATTGTTCATGAAAATCATGAGACCTTGCAAGCTAAATTTGACTCAGTTGCATCTACCGATTCGGTTACGCAACTTGCAAAAACTCAGGAAAACTTAAAGGACACAGTAGATACTCTGAAACGTGGTTCAGAAAAAGACACTGAGGAAATAAGTACACTATCGGAGAAAGTAGCCGAACTTTCGGATCAATTCACTAATTTATCTACGAAGGTAGATGATAATCTGAATTACACAAAACCGGCAGTCTTTAATGAGACAGAAGAGTGCGAACAAATTAGGAAATTCAAACAAAATCAGAATCAAATTAATACGCAACACCAAAGAGAAATCCGGGAAGTACAAGGTCAGCTGACACAGGTAATACAAGAATTACGTATTTCAGAGGACACTCGCGCCCCAATACGGGATGAGGGACACAGAAATATGGAACAGCCACAAAATAATAACACAGCCCATTTCGGAAATTATGACAGAAATTGGCAAGGTGCACCGAATTTTGAAATGGAACCGCCGAAACGACGTAACAATGACCGCTATGCGACTCGCCGACATGATGATTTTGACTATAAGCTGTTCATTACTACACGTAAATTTAAAACATTTAAGAATTCTGGCAACGACATTCATCCACAAGCGTGGCTCCATCAATTCTCTCATTGTTTTCCTCCCAACTGGTCATTAGAACACAGATTAGAATTTATGTGTGGCTACTTAGAGAATGGACCAGCTGTAAGAATGCGATCGGTCATTCACGATTGCCACAATGAAGGAGATTTTTATCATGCCTTCCTCTCAGCATATTGGTCTCAAGCTACACCTGACCGAGTAAGACATAGCATCATGATGATGAAACACTTTGACCAATCTGAATTTTCCAGTCTTGTGAAATATTTTGAAGACATGTTGCATAAGAATCAATATCTTTCAAACCCATACAGCCCCTCAGAACTCATCCGCATTTGCTTAATCAAATTGCCTGAACATTTACGACATATTATTTTAGCAGGACGTTGCAAAGACGACTTTGAAGCTTTTCAGGGACTCTTACAAGAATTAGAAATCGACACTGACAATCGCGGAAAGTGGAAACAGGAACACAACAATTACAGGTCATATCCGTCACAATTCCGTGACGACAGAAACAATAATTGGACACGACTAGTCTATTCTTACAACGCAAATCGTGACCAAAATAGACACCACCCATATGACAACCACTGGGAGAGTAATAATAGTTACATGGAAAGATCGCATTTCTGTAGTAGTGAATATGACAGAGATTACCTTAGAAACGGACAATTTGGGGACCAAAACAATTATTATCAAGGGAGACAGAATAACTTCAGACGCAACAGTTCAGCGCGCAGTTACGATTCAGGAAGAAATTCTCCACCACAAGACCGACAAGAAAGAAATTATGAAATCTACCGACATGACGACAGACGAGATAATCATAACGACAGACCCGAATTTCATCAGAACTGGCGGGATTCAAACAGAGCAGGGCACTTTCGACAACGTGAATTTGTAGAAGCTAGGTCTCCTAATCCCAATAACGACGTGCGCCAACAAAGAGACAGACAATGACTCGCACAGCAGGCAGCTGCGTGCGCCAGCTAGCTCAGAGAAAAATTACATAGACGCTAATCTTGAGAAAAATTCCAGTATTCTTTACCGACGTATACCACATGATAATTGCATTGAAGTTGAAACTCAGCGTACTAGGAAGAGTAAAGGTGTACACCACATTTCACATTTAAAACCGTTTATTGAAAGATAATCTGATTTTTAACTTTGTCTTTGCCATATAACTTTTCACTTTACATTACTAGTAATCTTTGTCAGACTTAGAATCTGTTAATATGCAACAATGTTTGAAGTTAAATATCCAGTCAAGAACCAAGAGAACTTATTTAAACAGAAATTACGAATGCATTGTTATAGTGAACTAACGACACAGCGTTATTGTGTGTGTACATTCTCGCTTGTTAGTGACACGATTACGTAACGACCATAAGGCTCACATACTTAGAACATATACTGGTACTGCTAATGAGATTTTAATGGAACATTTTGGTTTACTTGAAAATACATTCTGGATTTAAAGTACTTTCTGTGAGATACCAGATGACACAGTGGTTAGTTTATATGACAGCTACATGACTATATCACGACGCTACTAATGTGTGACACAATTTACCTCGTTGCTTTTGTGGTGTATCTGTTTTGTATCTGCACAGTTTTTCTGAATTCTTCTGGAAAGTAAAACATATTTTAGTAATAACTTTTGTGGTATAGCTACAAGGAGACAGCCTTTTCTGTAGCACAACAATACGTTACAGCACAGTACTTTCTTCATCACGGCAATAAACATAATAACTACGATATCTATTTGCAAAGCATTTCACTTTCGTTTATGATGAGGTAAGTACATTGACTTCAGCAGAACTTTGCTTCCAGAGGACGATAACTACGACACTTACACAGAATTATCTTACAGCAAGACGCACATTTAGCACTACAGGACACGCATTTGAGTGATCAATTTTGTACTTAAACCATTTATTTTTCAAGATTTTTGAATTACAAAGAAAGTTTTCCGTGATACATTTCATTCCATTGCTGTAATCTGTAACACCTGAGGGTATAATTACATTAATCCTCAGGGGGATACACGCTTACTTTGTGTACCATGTGTTTGGCAAGCACAAGGAGCCCTAGCTAATATGGTATTTGCTTATACAACTTTACACATCGGTACCATATTTCTCTAACACAGAATTACACAGCTATCTGATTATTTGACAGAGAAACAAACATTCTTTTTACTACGTCAGTGACAGATGTTTACGCAATTACACAGTTGGATAACTTCACACTTAAGAAATTGTATTTTGTCAGTACTTTTTAAAATGTTCATATTTTTTCGGAACCATTGTGATACTATGAGAGCTTTGAATGTCATATTTCTTATGGGATCATGATTTTTAAAGTATGTTTGAGGTAGATGACACTATTGAAATGAGCAGAGAATTTTCTTTAGGTTTTGACATTGCAGAAAGCTATGATGATTTTGAGATTTGACTGAGGTGTTATGATGTTATTTTTACGATGACGATATGTATTATGCTGTTGAGGTATGTTTATGATCAATAAGATGATGATACCGTATATGAGGAATTTGATTATGCTACGTGTTTCTCATGATGAAATATTGAAGAAGTGTCGACGAATATGTATATGTATAATAAGGTAAGGAATAATGAATAATGGTTAGGGACTCTGACTTGTGAAAAAGGTTGTTGGAAACCAAGAATCGTACTTTAAGAGTTATGAAATGTGTGTAAATGCGTGAATGTATCACAATGCCGACGAAAACGTTTTGAACACTGTTATATTCATAGGATTTTGTTTCTACACATTTGCAATGCCAATTCTCGACCGGTGAAATTTTTTATATGAGACTGTCACTGTAGCGAAAACTGATGTCGTAAATATTTCGGTAAGAAAGTGAAGTGACCACCTGCACCTAATGCGTTGTGGGCACCCAGCTGGGCGACAGTCGCCTTGAAAAAAGCCATTAGCATGTGCCTTCCAGAGGCACAGGTGAAAAAAAAGAAGGGAGGCCATCATCCTCGCTATTGACGTTCCTTTGTAGAAAGCATTGGAAAAACGACACGGTCGAACTTGATAACATATGATTACACTGTGCAGCTCTTAATTTATGATATTTACTAAATTGCCTAATGAAATGACGAAAAATATTTTATTGTCTATACACCTGATTATGACTACTGTCTTTCTAGTTGAGAGATTTTCTGTACTACCTTATGAAATGCCATATTGCTAATGAATGATGTTTCATGCCTTCCTTTGTACATATTTGCTGATTTTCTTTAATATCTAGTTTCTAGCGGCACTGTAGCATTGGTTAAAATAAAATTTAATAGATGTACTAATATAAGTATTTTATGCCTACAGATCCAGTAAATAATGTTATGATCTAATCAAAAAAAACGAAGGAGCATAAAAAGACATTTCCCTTCACAGGAATTGTATACGGAATTCTCTTTTCCACTACTTGGTAATTTTTTTGGTAGAATAACTTCTTGTGGTGCACCACTTTAATTACGTAGACATTAAGATGTGATTATACATTTCCCTTATCTGCATTGTTATCTTTAGTGTACTATTTTTTCTGCTTGAGCTATGTCATGTTTAGGAATTTCATTTTCTGCTGCTGTTTGCCAGGCATAGTGTTACTGAATTTGACTTTGTGTTACTCTTCTAACCCAGTTTACTACTGATTTATTTTTCTTGTTTGCTGCACATTGCCTTATATTAGTTGTAATATTGCAATTGCTTTGCTAATTCCTATAATGCTGCTTCCTTTACAAATCTGCATTTTTTTGTCATTGCTATTTGTATTAATTGTTTTGTGCTGCTGCATTGCCTCGTCCCTTAGTTTAGCATCTGAGCTCAGTAGATTTATATTAGCTTAAGAGGGGTAGACTATATAAGAAACTGACTTTGGAGAATAGGTAAAGAATGCGTTGCGAAGTTATATGAAAAAGATTTGGGCCAAAATGAGTATTGTACACTGAGAAATAATTATATTGAAAGAAATATGAATAGAATATAGAAAGCAGGTATAGATAGGACTTTTTGGAAATAATGAAGAACGAAGGGAGATCTCCGAGAAGTAAAGAAAGTTTCGTTTGCAAAATACTGCAGTAAAACAAACCCTGTCCTTTCCTTTTGTATTATTCCGCTATATGTGTGTGTACTCTTGTGTATTTGTGTTTTTCCTGTCTTTATGTGTTTAGCTAATACGATTTATGTTGTAGAATTTTTCTAATACTATGTTATTTACTTTGTAAAGATGTTTAGACATTATTTATTCTGGTTTGTTTCTCACATGTGAAGGTGATGTTTCAAAAGTTCTTGTGCTCTTTATGTATTTACTTATGTCATAATTCCTGTAACACTGATGTATATGTCTATTTCTATTCTTTTGTAAAGCCTGTTTTACTACGAATGTTATCTGTATTGTTATGTTCTTTAATGATGTATTCTGTACCTTTGTTATTGTATTCTTATGTTATAAAATTGTAATTGACACCAGTTCATCAAATTAAGTAACTTGTAAGTTACATTTCACTGCACACATTTCTGTTGGCCATAGTATATGGACAATATGTGAGAAGTAGGGACTGATAGTGTTTGCACGTGTGTTGATAATTCAGCAAGGGACTGGATAACAGCATTGCTGATTCTAAGGACAATTAAAAAACTTTGTGAGTGCACAAGTGGTGGTTTATGGACTTGCTATATTGTCCACAAGAGTCTTCGATGGTGATTGTGTACCTGAACTGTCGCAACAGATGGTTGCTGGCCATCTCTACAAGGACTACAGTGGGTCTGCATCTTTGATGGCCCACCAGTACCATTATCTCTACAAGGACTACAGTGGGTCTACATCTTTGATGATCCATCAATACCATTATTTCTACAAGGACTGCAGTGGGTCTGCACCTCTGGTGGCCCACGAATACTGTAATCTCTACCAAGACTATAGTGGGTCTGCTCTGTGATGACCTACCTACCAATATTCTTCAAAACTTCGACTGACTCTGCTGTGGGTTTGCTCTGTTGTGGCACATTACCTGTCTGCAAGTCAAGAGTCAGCTCTGTCTTTCCATTGGAAGGACAACACTACTTCTTCAAGACTGCCTGGAAATCCACTACTTCCGTGTGCATTTTCTTTTACTGCTCAGACTTTGAGAAAAACACTGCAACGTTACTGTGATGAATGATCAGGACTGTCTTTATAGACTGTGAGAAAATTTTAGCTTTTGACCAACATTGTATCAATAAGTGTGTGCATTTGATATCTTTGTTATTGTAATTATGAAAAATTTTATCAAATCATTATTCGCCACTGCCCAAAACAATTTGTAAAATTTTTTTGTGGGGAGCATGGGGGCTATGTAAGTGGGCTGTTTAGGTTTTTTTATTGGTGACGCCACCTCTGTATGAAAATCACTGGCTGTGCTGTGTACAGTCTGTGGCTGCTTTGCATTGTTGTAATACTTGCCATTGTAGTGTTGGGCAGCTGGGCTGTTAACAGCGCATAGCGTTGCGCAGTTGGTGGTGAGCCGCCAGCAGTGGTGGATGTGTGGAGAGAGATGGCGGAGTTTTGAAATTTGTCATGAACTGCTATATATATTATGACTATTAAGGTAAATACATTGTTTGTTCTCTATTAATATCTTTCATTTGCTAACTATCCCTATCAGTAGTTAGTGCCTTCTGTAGTTTGAATCTTTTATTTAGCTGGCAGTAGTGGCGCTCGCTTTATTGCAGTAGCTTGAGTAGTGAAGATTTTTGTGAGGTAAGTGATTTGTGAAAGGTATAGTTTAATGTTAGTCAGTGCCATTCTTTTGTAGGGATTATTGAAAGTCAGATTGCGTTGCGCTAACAAAATATTGTGTGTCAGTTTAAGCACAGTCGTGTATAAATTGTTCAAAGGGGACGTTTCAACTACTGTTCCTGGCACAGGCCTTAATTTCCTCACATAATTGTTTTTTAGTTTCATTGCATTGATCGGAAATGGCTGTAATCTGTTCAGTAAGCTGTTTAATAGAGGAGTCAAGTTTTTCGTTAATCTGTTTGAAATTTTCGTCGGTTTGTTTAATTGACCTGTCGCGTTTTTCATCCGACTGATCAAGGCATTTGTTAAGTTGTTTATAATTGTTGTCTAGTTTTTCATTCCTCTGTTTGAAATTTTCGTTAAGTTGTTTGTTCGATTCATTAAGTTGTAGCAATATTGCCATAACTTGATTAACATCAAAATTAGCGACTCTGTTTATTGAGCTGTGTGATAGTGTATCTGCACTTGATACATTTCTGTAACCATGTGGTAACTGCCTGATTCATGAAAAGGTCTGCTGATTGGTTGTGCACTGTTGGTCACTACATCGGAACCAAATAAATCTGATGTATTTTGAGTAAATTGTACGTTTTCACTAGTAATATTTAGCTACTCACTGTGTAAATTCTGCACATCCAACATATGAAACTGGGCAGTGTTCGTTGTGGTGGAACGTGCCGCCTCATCAATTGTTGTTACATTTACTGTGGATATAATTAAATCTGTTTGCTCATCGTTTGAATTTGAATTGTTACTGGTGGTTGACACACACTGATTGTCTAAGGTTGAAGGATTAGAGCTGTGAGACTGAATGTCTCTAGTATTGTCAATTAAACTGCTCAAATCGGCGTTTTCAATCATTGCACTTCGTGATATACTGTTTGCGGTTTTTTGCAGGATTTTCATAAGTCAAAGGTGGGTACAAAATCAAATAAAGGCAAAGTGGACACAAAGTGGAACAAGTACAATGACAACAAAGATGATCTTTGAAAAAAATACGACAAATCAGCAAATGCATGGCGTCATTTCAAACTACACTTAACACTAGATAAGTAAGAGCAGATATATATCTGACAACTTCTCATAAAATTCTCAAAAACTATGATCCTGGCAGGGTCGCCAAGGGTAACCTTTCTGTATAAATAAAAAATTATAAAGTAATGACATTTGGATAATTACATTCTGATGTATGAAACCAGATAAATCTTAACTCATGAAAAACTGATAAATTTTGACATAAACAGTGTTACACCATGGCCCCGTGAAATCAATCTGAAGTTATCCGTGAGAAATAAACTGAAAAATTCTTACTTTGTGATGGTGTTTCCACATAATACTTTCTATAAGGACTATGTCGAAAGTTTTTAGCAGAATGTGTGACAAAAATTTTTTTGCAAAAAAACGTTTACAACTTTTCAAAATACTCTCCATTAGCATGTACACATTTTTCCATTCTCTGAAACCACTTAGAAAATGTGTCAGTCCAAGCTTCTTTTGGGATGTCACTTAGTGCACCCCCATACGCTCCAATGGCCACTTCATCTGATGAAAACTGCTGCCCTGTAATTTTTTCCTTAGTCTTAGGGAACAAAAAGAAGTCACAGGGGCCAGGTCAGGTGAATAGGGGGGATGGGGTAACAGTTGCACTTTTTCCTTCTCCAGAAAGTCCATCGTTCTCGCAACCCTGTGCGCAGATGCAATGTCGTGATGCAGCAGAGGGAGCCCACTGTTGGATTTTGTATGCTGCGACTTCCATGTGGAGATGACTTTTGGAAGATAATCATTCACATACCATTCAACATTGACTGTACGACGTGTGTCCAAGGTCACAGAGGTGAGATGCCTGATCTTTGTGAAAAAAGTTGCCACCATTTTTTTTCCAGAGCTCCGCCTTCGTCGAACTTTTGTGGGTGGTTCCTCCCCTGGAAAGCACCACACAGAAGACTGTCTCTTCGTTTCAGGGTCATAATGGTAGACCCATGTTTCATCATCTGTGTCAATATTGTACGTGTCTTGGGACTTCCCTGCATTGAATTTTTCGAGCATGAAATGACACCAGTCCACTCTCGCCTCCTTTTGATTTTCTGTCAGGGAATGTGGCACCCAACGGACACATCTCTTAGTAAGGCCTAAGTGACTATGAACGATGGTCTGTGCTGCAGTTGATCCAATATTTAGGGTTTCTTCAATGTAGCAAAATGTAAGATGTGGATCTTCTTTGATCATTTTCCTCAGAGCATCAATGTTTTCAGGAGTCACAGCTGTTGCTGGCCGACGGGGACGAGGTTCATCTTCAATTGACTAAAAGGGGAAGCTTCACCAAAGACACGCAGCAAAGAAGAATGGCATTCTTCGGCACTTAAACCCTTTTTATAATCGTAAAAAATCGTGGCGTGAAAGTCGCGGCGCGACAACTCCATCCTGCACCGTCTCTGACTCAGCACTGCCTGTGCTTTCTCACTTCACTGTGGGGGGATCACCGTTAGCCAGGGGCTGCGCAAGCACCTCCCAAGGTCGAAAAACACCGCTCTTTCGAATGAAAACAACCCCATTGTCCTTTACCTTACAGTTTATGGGCTGCTAAAAACTTTCGGCAGAGCCCTCGTGTATCTGCTCGTAAATGGTACAGCTTAGTGCAATGATGGCCTATCTACTAATACTGGATAACACTTGACTGAGATCTGAATTACGAGAAAAACTGGCTTTCTTTAGTGACACAGCTGCACAGTTGGTCGTCTGATTAATAAAGAGCACATCACTATGATCTGACAAAAAGTCTGGAATATTTTAATTTAGGTAAGTGACTGGGTCAGGACTGGCAATGAGTTAAGGGGAAATTATACTTATATAGTTGACTGGTAAAAACAATTATATGTCGAAATTTTTTTACGTTATTGCTAAAGATCTACAATCCATTACACAATATATTACAAAGAAAATATTGAAACAAATTCATATTAACATCTCAGACAAGTGACTTAACTACACACGAGCCAATAAAAATAATAAACTTTACCTTACAATAGATCGTTGACTTAATTACACTGTTGATTTTTCATTATATTAACAATCATTCATTTGTCCATCATCATCTCATTGCATGGTATCATTTAGCTCTGCAGCTGATCACAATTATTATTCAGTTCCATATGATAAAATTTTACAATTTGTTCTGCACTGTGACTTTAACAACTACTAACTACAAACTGTGCTGTACCAGCGACAGACTACAACTACACTGTAGCAGCAAACGACTGCAACTGCGGCAGAGACTGTCCTGACCTGTAACTCTACTGCGGTTTCTTTTAACAGGGGTAGAAATATTTTGTCTCGGGCAGCACCTGTGAATTATCGTTCTAGCAAGTGAGCAATACATCGAGATTACATTTGCTCCAGCAGCGTGGCGAACCCCTTACAAACTTTTAACTGGAAGATCGGTATTTCTCACTCCTCCACTTGCATATTGCCAGCTTAAAACACACAACCAAGTCTTTATCAACAACAACTTGGTAGAAAATTTAGTTATGAAGGAAAATTTTAGCAAGGAAAGAATGGAATTCTCCTTATGCACTCTGTAATATTTTGGCTTTACAGCCATTATATTCGGCTACAAGAAGCTCTTATTAGAGCAGCCGAGAAGGCAGTAGTGGCAGGATGATGTAATGTGATGTTCATCTTATACCCTGAAACGTGCCCTAAGAAAAATTATACATGACCTTGCTTAAGCTGACACAATATTTTTTAGCGCAACGCAATCTGACTTTCAATAATCCCTACAAGAGAATGGCCCTGACTAACAATAATCTATAAATTTCATCAATCACTTACCTGACAAAAATCTTCGTTACTTGAACTGCTGCAATACAGCGAGCCCCATTACTGCCAGCTAAATGAAAGATTCAAACTAGTGAAGGCACTAACTACTGATAGGCATAGTTAGAAAATGAAAGATTTTGATAGAGAACAAACAATGTATTTACCTTAATAATGTTCAAAAGTCATAATATATATAGCAGTTCATGACATCCAGTCTTACAAATTTCAAAACTCCGCCATTTCTCTCCCCACATCCACCACTGCTGGCGGCTCACCTCCAACTGTGCAATGATACGCGCTGTTAACATCCAGCTGCCCAACACTACAATGGCCAACAACAATGCAAACCAGCCACAGACTGCACACAGCACAGCCAGTGATTTTCAGAGCGCTACGTGGCGTTACCAATATAAAAACCTAAACAGCCTACTTACATAGCCCCCATGCACCCCACAAAAAATTTTACAAATTGTTTTGGGCAGTGGCCAATAATGATTTGATAAAATTTTTCATAATTACAATAACAAAGATATCAAATGCACACACTTATTGATACAATGTTGGTCAAAAGCTAAAATATTCTCACAGTCCATAAAGACAGTCCTGATCATTCATCACAGTAAAATTGCAGTGTTTTTTTTTTCTCAAAGTCTGAGCAGTAAAAGAGAATGCACACGAAGTAGTGGAATTCCATGCAGTCTTGAAGAAATAGTGTTGTCCTTCCAACGGAAAGACAGTGCTGACTCTTGACATGCAGACAGATAATGGGCCACAACAGAGCAAACCCACAGCAAAGTCAGTCGAAGTTTTGAAGAATATTCGTAGGTAGGTCATCACAGAGCAGACCCACTGTAGTCCTGGTAGAGAGTATGGTATTGGTGGGCCACCAGAGGTGCAGACCCACTGTAGTCCTTGTAGAGATAATGGTATTGGTGGGCCATCAAAGATACAGACCCACTGTAGTCCCTGTAGAGACGGCCAGCAGCTATCTGTTGTGACTGCCGGTGCACAATCACCATCGAAGAGTCTTGTGGAGAATATAGGAAGTCCATAAACCACCACTTGTGCACTCACAAAGTTTTTGGAATTGTCCTTAGAACCAGCAATTCTGTTATCCAGTCCCTTGCTGAATTATTAACACAAGTGCAAACACTAACAGTCCCAACTTCGCACATATTGTGCATTACTATGACCAACAAAACGTGTGCAGTGAAATGTAACTTAATTTGAAGAACTGGTGTCTATACAATTATAAATTTACAACATAAGAATACAATTACAAAGTTACAAAATACATCATTAAGGAACATAATAGTACAGATAACATTTGTAATAATATGGGTTTTACAAAAGAATAGAAATAGACATATACATCAGTGTTACAAGAATTATGACATAAGTATATACATAAAAGATCAGAATAACTTTTGAAACATCAACTTCACACATGAGCATTAAAACAGAACAGAATAAATAATGTCTAAACCTCTTTACAAAGAAAATAACAGAGTATTTGAAAAATTCTACAACATAAATCTTATTAGCTAAACACGTAAAGACAGGAAAAAGACAAATACACAAGGGTACATAAACAAATAGCGGAATAATACAAAAGGGAAGACAGGGTTCGTTTTCAGTGTAACGTTTGGTACTGCAGTCCAACCCAAAACTTCATTCCATATTTCTTTCCTCTTATCTCAACATTTGTTTCCACCAAAAAAATCCTATCCAAGCATGCTTTCTGTATTTATATGTTCACATATTCTTACCTCATTATTTATTTTCCATTATCTTACCTCATCATTTATTTCCAAGAAAATCCTACCTAAACCTGTTGTCCCTAAACCCTACTTTTTTGTTCATATCCTCTTTCAAAATACTGTTTTGGCCAAACCATTTTCTTATAGCTTCTCTATGCATTTCTTCCAATTCATCACAACTCGTTCTGACATATAGCCTACCCCATCTTAAGCTAACTTAAATCTACTGAGCTCAGATGCTAAACTAAGGGACAAGGCAATGCAGGAGCACAAAACAGTTAACACAAACAGCAATGACAAAAAAATGGAAATTGGCAAAGCACAGTAAATCTAAATTACCAAGCAAATGCAACATTACAACTAATATGAGCCAATGTGGAGCAACAAGAAAAATAAATCAGTAGTAAAACTGGTTTAACAGAGTAATACAAAGTGAAATTTAATAGCACTATGCCTGGCAAACAGCAGCAGCAAATGCAATAACTTTATATCTAAACATGACAAAGCTCAAGCAGAAAAAATATTACAGTAAAAATGGCCATGTTTAATACCTATGTCACATCTTAACACTAGAGTGATGCATCACGTTAGCTTACTCTACCAAAAATAATTACCAAGTAGTTGAAAAGAAAATTATGTATGCAGTTACCGTTATTAATTCCTTCTTATTGTTCTTTCCATTCCAAGTGCTCCTTTTTCGAAGAATATGGATCATAAAATTATTATTTAATAGATCTGTTGGCAGAAAGTGTTCACATTAGCAAATGCACTTAATTTTATTTTATAAAGCCAATGATGCAACATAGCTGGAAACCAGATAATAAACAAAATGAGCACTCTCTCAACTAGAAAGACAATAGATGTAAAATGTTTCTCATCATTTCATTAGGCATTTTAGTAAATATCATAAATTAAGAGCTCCACAGTGTAATCATATGTTTTCAAGTTTGAGCGTGTCGTATTTGCGATGCTTTCGGCAAAGAAATGTCAATAGCTAGGATAATGGCCTCCTTTTTTTTTTTTTACTCCACCTGTGCCTCTGAAAGGCACAAACTAATGACTTTTTTCCAGGCGACTGTCGCACAGCTGGGTGCCCACGACGCATTACGTGAAGGTGGTCACTTAACTTTCTTACCGAAATATTTACGACACCAGTTTGCACTACAGTGACAGTCTCATATAAAAAATTTCACAGATCGAGAATTTGCATTGCAAATGTGTAGAAACAAAATCCAATGAATATAACAGTGTGCAAAAAATTTTCGCCTGCATTGTGATACATTCACCCATTTACACACATTTCATAACTCCTAAAGTACGATTGTCAGTTTATTGATCATAAACATACCTCAACAGCATAATACACATCGTCGTTGTAAAAATAACATCATAACACCTCAGTCAAATCTCAAAAATGTCGTAGCTTCTTTCAATAATTTCAAAACCTTCAATAAAGTCATCTACTTCAAACGTACTTCAAAAATCGTGATCCCTTACCAAATACATCATTCAAAGTTCTCATAGTACCACAATGGTTCCAAAAAAATATGAACAGTTCACAAAGTACAGACAAAATACAATTTCATAAGTGTGAAGTTATCCAACTATGTAATTACGTAAACATCTGTCTCTGACGTATTAAAATAAATGTTTGTCTCTCCCAGTTAAATGATCAGATAGCTGTGTAATTTGTGTGTTAGAGAAATATGGTACCGATGTGTAAAGTTGTATAAGCAAATACCATATTAGCTAGGGCTCCTTGTGCTTGCCAAACACATGGTACAAAAAGTAAGCGTGTACCCCCCCGAGGTTTAATGCAATTATACCCTCAGGTGTTACAGATTACAGCAATGGAATGAAATGTATCACGGAAAACCTTTGTATCATTGTACTTCAAATCTCTTTAAAAATAAATGATTTAAGTACAAAATGAATCACTCAAATACGTGTACTGTAGCGCTAAACTGTGCGTCTTGTTGTAAGATAATCTCTGTGGAAGTGTCGTAGTTATCGTCCTCTGAAAGCTAAGTTCTGTAGAAGCCAATGTACTTACCTGATGATAAACAAAAGTGAAATGCTTTGCATATAGATATCTTACTTATTACGCTTATTGCCATGATGAAGAAAGTACTGTGCTGTAACGTATTGTTGTGCTATGGAAAAGGCAGTCTCATTGTAGCTATACCACAAAAGTTACTACTAAAACATGTATTACTTTCCAGAATAATACAGAAAAACTGTCCAGATATAAAACAGAAACACTGCAAAAGCAACATTGTAAATTTCACTCATTAGTAGCGTCGTGATAAAATCGTGTAGCTGTCACATAAACTAACCACTGTGTCATCTGGTATCTCACTGAAAGTACTTTAAATCCAGAATGTATTTTCAAGTAAACCAAAATGTTGCATTAAAATCTCATTAGCAGTACCAGTATATGTTCTAAGTATATAAGCCTTATAGTCGTTACGTAATCGTGCAACTAACAAGCAAGAATGTACACACACAATAACACTGTGACGTCTGTTCACTATAACAATGCATTCGTAATTTCTGTTTAAATAAGTTCTCTTGGTCCTTGAGTGGATATTTAACTTCAAACATTGTTGCATGGCAACAGTTTCTAAGTCTGACAATGCATACTAGAAATGTGAAGTGAAAAGTTTTATGGCAAAGACAAAGTTAAAAAGCAGATTATCTTTCAATAAACGGTTTTACATGTGAAACGTGGTGTAAACCTTTACTCTTCCTAGTACGCAGAGTTTCAACTTCAACGCAATTATCATGTGGTATACGTCGGATTCTTAAGGTCCATTGTAAACTAGAAAGAATTTATGACTCAAGTGTTTCTTCTTAGGTGACAATGAATGAGCTTTGATGAGAACTTTATGATCAATGTATAATTTATTTGCATTTGCTTTACCGTGTACTTTTCTCCTTTTGTCTGCTGCAGATTTTATATTTTTAATAGCCAAATCAATTATGTCTTTGTGTCGAAGTTTACATGTATTCGGGAAAGGTACAAGCTCTCTGATTCTGTTCGGTGGTTTTTCATTCTTCAGTACAAGAGTAGGTGGTAAAGCAGTGGAATCACAAGGCATTTCATTCAGCACATTTTGAAATAAGTGTAAATATCTGTCACAATGCTGACGCTTTCTGTGACAATAAAGTCTGCAAAGCTTATTGATTTTTTTCATAATCCGTTCAGACGGGTTACAATGTGGTGAGTACAATGAAATAAAAACAGGTTTGATTTTATGATTCCAAAGCATGCGTGACCAAACAGCAGATCTGACTTGCGGTCCGTTATCTGAAATGACTTTAGCAACGTGGCCAACTTCACGTAAGAAATTTTTAACAAAGGCGTTGGATACAGACCGTCCAGTGGCTTTACGTAACGGAGTGAAAGAAACAAATTTTGAAGTAGGTTCAACAGTGACTAGAACGTACGAAAATCCATTCGATGTTCTGACAAGGGGTCCCAAGAGATCAACAGCAGCAAATTCTTTTAATTTAGAAGGAATAATAGGAAACAACGGAGCACGATGTGAGATAGTAGATGGTTTCGCCTTTTGACAAAGTTTACAAATAGACAAGACTCTTCGAATTCTCTTTTCCATATTGTTAAAATACCAAGTCGTTCGAAGAATATGATAACATTTTCGTGGACCAAAATGTGCGTAGCTGAAATGAATGTACCAAATGAGCTTATCAACAAAATCGTCTGGAATGCAACGTACCCATAGCTTGTCATCAACAGTGCAGCGTTTGAAGAGTATGTTGTTTCTAACCAGGTAATAATGCCGAATCTGAGTGTGTGTCTTTTCATGCCATTTACTTTTGATGTCCTTCCAAATCGTATCTTTATCTTTTTCATGAGCAATGTCCGTTAAAGCCGTGGTGATGAAGGCGACTTTCTGAATGTAAAGAATACTGAAATTTTTCTCGAGGTTGCCTTCTGTGTTACTTTTCTCAAGCCCAGCCAGTGCGCGTGACAGTGCGTCCGCAACAATGTTCTCCTTGCCGGGAATGTAGACTATTGTGAAGCGGAATTCTTGCAGAAACAATGCCCAACGTTTTAACCTGTCATGATTTAATTTTGAAGACATAAGAAATTGTAATGCACGATGATCACTGTATACTTTTACGTGCTTAACAGAAAGAAAGAAACGGAATTTGCTAAGTGCCCAAACGATAGCTAAAGCTTCTAATTCAGTAACGGGATAATTTTTTTCAGACTTTGTTAGCACTCGGCTAGCAAAATCAATGGTTTTCTGAACAGTAGTGTCATTTTCTGTGGCTTCTTGAAATAAATGGGCACCAAGACCGACTTTAGAAGAATCCGTGTTAAGGCAGAAATCTTGTGACAGATCTGGATGAGCTAGTATTGGCGCGTTAAGTAGCGATTCTTTCAAAGAATTGAATTCCAACTGTACTTGTTCGTCCCAGTTCCAAATAGTATTTTTTCCAGTGAGAGAACAAAGTTTTGGTGTAACTAGAATTTGCATATTCAGAAAACGACGGTAGAAATTTACAATACATAGAAAACTGCGGACTTGTTTTTTGTGGATGGAACTGGAATGGCTCTGATTGCTTCTAACTTTTCAGGATCCGGCTGAATGCCTTCAGAAGAAATAATATGTCCCAAAAACTTCACCTTTGTCCTACCGATTTCAGACTTTTCCAAGTTAACTGTAATTCCAGATTCTGCAAAAATATGTAACACGCTGTTGAGGATGCGATTGTGTTGTTCCCATGAGGCTTCTGCTATCAGAATATCGTCCACATATGAGGTGATGTGAGGTTTTAAGAACTCAGGTAATATGGAATTTAGCCCGCGAATGAATGCTGCAGAAGAAATGTTCAAACCGAAAGGAAGTTTCCGAAACTGATAACAAACGCCGAAACAAAGGAAAGCTGTGTATTTTCTACATTCTGGATGAAGTTCGATCTGATAAAAGCTGGATCTGAGATCAATAGAAGACAACACATTTACACCATTAAAATTTTGAAGAAGTTCTTCTAACGTTTGTGGCCTGTCTGTTTCAGGAATGATGGTAGTATTGATTTGTCTCGAATCTAAGACAAGCCTGATCGATCCGTTTCTCTTCTCAACAACATGTAATGGATTGTTGTATGAGCTTACTGTAGGCTCAATAATGCCCTCGTCAAGCATAGATTGTATTTCTGTTCTAACACAGTACCTATAATGCGCCGGAATTACGTATGGTCTAACACAAAATTTAGTATGCTCACGAACACGAAATTGGTATTGAAATCCCTGATTGTTCCTGTTTTGTGAGTAAAAACTGTGGAATGTGCTTGTAAAATCTCAAAAAGGTCTTGCTTATCACTGTCATTACAATTCTCAATTGTTTGAATTTTATTCTGAATTAACTCATTAGTATCAAATGCGCCGTCGATGTCATCCCTGTCAGTACTTGCATAGTGATTGTTAGTGTCAAGTTCCGTCGAAAATTCCTAACTGTTGTCTAACAGGAGGTAAAGCAGATTAATTTCCTCATCATGGTTCGAGAGCCAATCTTCAAATTTCAAAGCAATTGACTTACCTTCTTTCTCTAAACTTATTTCAGCATCGTGAAAGTTTAAGATTGCTTTGTATTCATTCAAAAAGTCTACTCCCAATATAATTTCCGTCGACAAATATGGAACAATAAGAAAGATCATAGAGAAGCTGTGACTTTGACAAAAGAATTCTAAGTTGGTTTGTTGGCAAACATCCACACTTTTTCCAAAAATTGCACCTTGTAATTTAATCTTACGTAAAGGAAGCGTGGGGCAATCATTCGATTTGTTGCACTTGCTAAAAGCTGTTTCATTAATTACTGAAATGGGACTGCCAGAGTCAAGTACTGCCGTAAATTTTACGTCATTTGCTGTAATGTGAGTCACAGGATCTGCAATGTTGTTATGTTTTACGTCGTGTTCCTGGAGTAAGATGTCCCTAATGTCTTCCATTTTTACGTAATTACTAGCTACGGCAGCTGCATCGTCAGTTTCAGAAGTACGTTTTGTGGCTGCCAGCAGTATGAGTCATTGCCTACTGTCTCTTTGTTGCTGCGTGTCGTTATTGGGATTTGGAGACCTAACGTCTACAAATTCACCTTGTCGAGAGGGCCCTGCCCTGTTTGAATCCCGCCAGTTCTGATGAAATTCAGGTCTGTCATTATGACTATATCGTCATGTCGGTAGTTCCTGTAGTTTCTTTATTGTCGGTTAAGTGGTGGAGAGTTTCTCCCTGAATTATCACTGCACGGTGGACAGTTGCATCTGAAGTTATTCTGTCTCCCGTGATAATAATAGTTCTGGTTGCCATATTGTCTCTGTCATATTCATTACTACGGAAATGCGATCTTTCTCTGTAACTATTACTACTGTGCCAACGGTTGTCATATGGGTGGTGTCTGTTTTGGTCACGATTTGTGTTGTGAGAATAGCCTTGTAGTGTCCAGTTATTATTTCTTTCATCATGGAATTGCGACGGATGTGACCTGTTATTGTTGTGTTCCTGTTTTCGCGTTCCGCGATTGTCAGTATCAATTTCCAGTTCTTATAAGAGTCGCTGAAAAGCTTCAACGTCGTCTTTGCAACGTCCTGCCAAAATAATATGTCGTAGATGTTCAGGCAATTTCATTAAGCAAATGCGGATGAGTTCTGAGGGGCTGTATGGGTTTGACAGGTACTGATTCTTGTGCAACATGTCTTCAAAATATTTCACAAGACTGGAGAATTCAGATTGTTCGAAATGTTTCATCATTATGATGCTATGTTTTACTCGGTCTTGTGTAGCTTGAGACCAATATGCTGAGAGGAAGGCATGATAAAATTCTCCTTCACTCTGACAATCGTGAATGACCGATCGCATTATTACAGCTGGTTCATTCTCTAAATAGCCACACATAAATTCTAAATCTGTGCTCTAATGACCAGTTGGGAGGGAAACAATGATAGAATTGATGAAGCCATGCTTGTCGTTGCCAGATTTCTTAAATGTTTTGAATTTACGTGTAGTAATAAA
Source organism: Schistocerca serialis cubense (assembly GCF_023864345.2). NCBI lineage: Eukaryota > Metazoa > Arthropoda > Insecta > Orthoptera > Acrididae > Schistocerca > Schistocerca serialis. The sequence continues at coordinate 577,480,635 of NC_064643.1, forward strand.
CAGCTTATAGCCAAAATCATCATGTTGGCGAGTAGCATATCGGTCATTTTTACGTTGTGTCGGCGGTTCCATCTCAAAATTCGGTGTACCTTGCCAATTTCTTTCATAATTTCCGAAATGCCCTGTGTTATTATTTTGTGGCTTTTCCGTATTTCTAAGTTCCTCTTCCCGTGTCGGAGCGCGAGTGTCCTCTGAAATACATAATTCTTGTATTACCTGTGTCAGCTGATCTTGTACTTCCCGGATTTCTCTGTGGTGTTGCGTATTAATTTGATTCTGATTTTGTTTGAATTTCCTAATTTGTTCGCACTCTTCTGTGTCATGAAAGACTACCAGTTTTGTGTCATTCAGATTATCATCTACCTTCATAGATAAATTATTTAGCTGATCCGAAAGTTCAACTACTTTCTCTGATAATGATCTAATTTCTCCATGTGTCTTTCTGAACCAATTTTCAGAGTATCTACTGTGTCCTTTAAGTTTTCCTGATTTTTTGCAAGTTGCGTAACTGAATCGGTAGATGCAACTGAGTCAATTTTAGCTTGCAAGGTCTCATGATTTTCATGAACAGTAGTTTACAGTTCTTTTATGGCTGCTTCGTGATTCTGTAATGCATTTTCATGCCGCGAAAAAATAGGTTGAAAATGCTCACAAATTTGTGTTTTTACGTCATTACAGACTTTTTTACATTTCGATTCAGTGTTACATAACTCAGTAGTTAAATCTTCACACGTTTGTTCAAGCGTGGTGTCTAACTTCCGAAGATTTTGTTCCATTGTGTCTAACTTTTGAAGCTTTTGCTGTGTTTGTCTCTGATTTTGTTCCATTGTGTCTAACTTTTGAAGATTTTGTTCCATTGTGTCTAACTTTCGAAGATTTTGTTCCATTGTGTCTAACCTTTGAAACTTTTGCTGTGTTTGTCCCATTTGTTGTATTAATTGTAATAACAATGCACTGGTGTCTGAAACATGTTCCTCAGTGCTTTTCGGCAGTGAATTTGCACCGGCAACATTCACATTTTGACAAGCAGAAAATGTGTCTTGACTTATTTGAGAAAACGGTGAGGACCCAAAACCTGAATCTACAGTATTTGCGAGATTGTGTCCTGCCATTTCGGATTCCTGAGGCGAGCTATTGCCGACCGATCGATCGATCGATAATGCTTCCCTATTCTCTAATTGTTTCCCTGTCTACGCCATTATTTGCCGCCCGCTCCATTTCCCTATGCACAATTACCAAATTATTACTTTGAACAATAGTTAATTCATTACTCGGCGGCGCTAACACACTGCTTTCGTCTTCACTTTCATTTCTCAGTTTACTTTGGAGCCTAGTATTACGTTTTTCACACGCCATTATTGTCACAATATTTCACACGACAACACAGAAAAGCACAATTTGAAGAGCAAAATAAGAAAGTACATTAACATAGCATTGAAAATAATATCTCGTTAATTGCAAGCGCAGCTGCGAAATACTTGTTGCAAATCTGCATGCATGCCACAACTGTTTTACTGTACAAGAATGAAAAACGACAACTACAAAGGAAATTCTCTCTACAATTACGTGCTAGCAATAAACAAAGGCTGCACTAATTACACAAACTACAAGAAAAAATCAGAAGATTCCAGTGAGGTATCCGGGCAGGGTCGTCATATGAAACGTCCCCTTAGAAAAATTATACATGACCATGCTTAAGCTGACACACAATATTTTTTAGCGCAACGCAATCTGACTTTCAATAATCCCTACAAGAGAATGGCCCTGACTAACAATAATCTATAACTTTCATCAATCACTTACCAGACAAAAATATTTGTTACTCGAACTACTGCAGTACAGTGAGCGCCACTACTGCCAGCTAAATGAAAGATTCAAACTACTGAAAGCACTAACTACTGATAGGCATAGTTAGAAAATGAAAGATTTTGATAGAGAACAAACAATGTATTTACCTTAATAGTGTTCACAAGTCATAATATGTATAGCAGTTCATGACATGCAGTCTTACAAATTTCAAAACTCCGCCATTTCTCTCCCCACATCCACCACTGCTGGTGGCTCACCTCCAACTGTGCAACGATACGCGCTGTTAACATCCAGCTGCCCAACACTACAATGGCCAACAACAATGCAAACCAGCCACAGACTGCACACAGCACAGCCAGTGATTTTCAGAGCGCTACGTGGCATTACCAATACAAAAACCTAAACAGCCTACTTACAACCCTCATTTCAAGACACTGTCCATTCCGTTCAACTGCTCTTCCAAGTCCTTTGCTGTCTCTGACAGAATTACAATATCATCGCGAACCTCAAAATTTTTATTTCTTCTCCATGCAAGGTATCAATGACATATTGTTTGTTTGGTATGGATATTGTGAAAAAGACCACCTAAACTGTGGTCTCTTTTCCACGATTGGCTGCTGCGTTCAGAAGTAGCGAGCCAAACCGATATACTTCTGTTATTAATATTAGAAAAACTAAACAGTATATTTACTTGCATTTCATGTGAAAGCACCTCTCAATATCAAGCTACCATTCCATTATTCAACAGAATAATAATTAACTACCTAATGAAAAGGCAGACTAAGACGTTCAGAGGTCTTCGGATCGCGCCTAACTTGAATGGGCGGCGAAGTGGTCCGGCTGTAACATCAGAGCTGGTTCAGCAGTCTCGGAGGAAAGACATGTCTGGCGCGGTCGGTGTCAGTTAAGATTTTGTGCGCAATGTCTGGTTATTTTGATGTGTAACTGAGAACAATTTAACGGTAACTACGAAAATACGCAGTTCATTGCTTTGTTTATTTTCTTTGGAAGTGTGAAAAATGGAAATTATTTGTGATTAATAAAGTGGAATACAACTGTGCAGTTTCTCGTGTTCGGCTACTAAGAAGCGAGTGGCCTCCCATATAAATAATCTAACTGAAGATTTAATTATTTGTATCAGTTTCTCACTAAGAGTTTATTGCAGCCCCAATATAACGGATTCTCAGCCTATGTGCTGTTTTCTGCACAGTGGAAAATTACAGAGACTGCAGGTTGATGAACATTAGCTAGAACGTACTCATTCCACTCAGGGCGCTGGAAGCAAATAGGCACCTTGCGTGTACCGCAGTCTTGGTACAAATCAGATCAGTGATACATCTTCAGTGGTAACACAGAGGAGATATGAAGAAGACGAATTTTCACGGGAAGGAGTCTACAATACGCTAGTTTTTATCTCCCTCTCCCTCCTCTCTTTTTCAGCTTGTCGTAATTCATAGTGTATTTCATATTTATATATAATCCCTTTCAAATCACATAATGGCTTCAATGACACACTGCTGAAATACTCAGTTTTCACAATTCAGCGCGAGAAACACCATTTCCGTTGCACTGGCACAGTTCATCTTGCCAGATATACCAGTTAGCAGATATGTTTGCCAGTGCCTGTTAGTTGATACTTGTGACTGATCGCAGTGTAACATATATAGTGATAAATCGCAGAAGTCGCAGAAATCACATTTTAACGTTAGTAGAGCGCAGAGGGATACAATTTGTCAGTTCGTTAACTGCGATTATAAACTGTGACAAATGGTAACTAGAAGCGGCCTAGAGTGTTTCTCTTCCAGTTAGAAAACCACCTGGGTGTTGCTCCGTGCGCGTCATCAAGGAGATATGTGCCAGCAGTGCGTAAGCGCCGGGGAAGTCCCGGCGCAGCGCACACGCGTACACGCTGGTGTTCCCCGCCGTGACCGCTAGTGGGTCGTTGTACCTCCAAGAGGCCCTCCCACCCACTGACGGTCCAACTTCCCTGATGTTAACAACGAGCAACACTGACTTAACGCCAACGCCTATGGCCATTCCGACGTTACCGATGTAATTTCCGATACTTTGGTTTTGATTTCCGGTGGTATCGTATCGATACCAAATATTCAAAAATTTTATACCGTCGAAAGAAATATAATGGTGTGAGTTGGATTAATTATCGGAAAGTAATTAATAATGGAGTATAATAATAGAGACTAAAGCAGAGGTGCAGTTTATCTCATTCAATATAAACAATTTAGGAGAGAATCCTAGCAGCCTTCTTAGTCTGTAAGATGATTCTATTGCTTACTGTGTAGTAAAGTCATCAAAAAATTAAAATTAATTGCAAAATTATTTGGATGCAATGTCCTTATAATGCGAAAAGTGTCACTAAACTGTAAAAAGCGTGAGGTACTCTACTTGAGTACTAAAAGCAATCCGTTACATTTCGGTTACATGGTAATTCATATAAACTTAAAGGTTGTTGATTCAATCAAATGTCTAGGGATTACAGTTACGAACGACTGAAAATATTGTGGGAAAAGTGAACTACACTACTGGCCATTAAAAGTGCTACACCAAGAAGATGACGTGCTACACCGATAGGAAGAAGATGCTGTGATGTGCAAACGATTAGCTTTTAGAGCATTCACACAAGGTTGGCACCGGTGTCGACCCCTACAACTCGCTGACATGAGGAAAGTTTCCAACTGATTTCTCATACACAAACAGTAGTTGGCCGGCATTGCCTGGTGAAACGTTGTTGTGATGCCCCGTGTAAGGAGGAGAAATGCGTACCATCACGTTTCCGAGTTTGATAAAGGTCGGATTGTAATCTATCGTGATTGCGGTTTATCGTATCGCGACATTGCTGCTCGAGTTGGCCGAGATCCAATGACTGTTAGCAGAATATGGAATCGGTGTCTTCAGGAGGGTAATACGGAATGCCGTGCTGGATCCCAATGGCCTCGTATCACTAGCAGCTGAGATGACAAGCATCTTATCCGCATGGCTGTAACGGATCGTGCAGCCATGTCTCGATCTTTGAGTCAACAGATGGGAACGTTTGCAAGACAACAACCATCTGCATTAACAGTTCGACGACGTTTGCAGCACCATGGACTATCAGCTCGGAGACCATGGCTGCGGTTACCCTTGACGCCTGTGATGGTGTACTCAACGACGAACCCGGGTGCACGAATGGCAAAACGTCATTTTTTCGGATGAATCCAGGTTCGGTTTACAGAATCGTGATGCTCGCATCCATGCTTGGCGAAATCGCGGTGAACGCACATTGGAAGCGTGTATTCGTCATCGCCATACTGGCGTATCACCCAGCGTGATGGTATGGGGTGCCATTGGTTACACGTCTCGGTCGCCTCTTGTTCACATTGATGGCACTTTGAACTGTGCCATCGTGCGAACCATTCAGGGAAACATAATCGATTTCAGCTTTCGGAGCCGAAGGTCCACTCCTGTACCCATCATGACTGCACGACCTAAAGCTTTACGCCTCGTCTGGGCTCGTCAGTAAGGACGTTGGACTGTAGATGACTGGAAACATGTTGCTTGGTCGGACGAGTCTTGTTTCAAATTGTATCAAGCAGATGGACATGTACCGGTATGGTGACAACCTTATGAATCCATGGACCCTGCACGTCAGCAGGAGACTTCTAGCTTGTGGAGACTCTTTAATGGTGTGGGGCGTGTGCACTTGGAGTGATATTGGACCCCTGATACGTCTAGACACGATTGTGACAGGTGACACACACGTAAGCATCCTGTTTCATCACCTGCATCCATTCATGTCCATTGTGCATTCCAACGAACTTAGGCAATTCCAGCAGGACAATGTGATACCCCACACATACCAAATAGCTACAGAGTGGCTCCAGGAAAATTCTTCTGAGCTTAACCACTTCCGCTGGACACCAGACTCCCCAGTCATGACCATTATTGAGCATATCTGGGATACCTTGCAATGTGCTGTTCAGAAGAAATCGCCACCCCCTCGTACTCTTACTGATTTATGGGCAGCCCTGCAGCATTCATGGTGTCAATTCCCTCCAGCACTACTTCAGACATCAGTCGAGTGCATGCCACCTCGTATTGCGGCACTTCTGCGTCGCGCGGGAGCCCTACATTATATTATGCAGGTGTATCAGTATCTTTGGCTCTTCAGTGTATATGCCCTATGTACAAGTGTACTGACGACACAGTTGGTCTGCACAGGATGAAGACAGCCGTCCGCTCGCAGGAACAGACCTGTATGTGTTGGTTTGCGAAAGACATAATATCCTAGAGTGCCATCAATTTTACTGTCAACCATGACATCCAAGAAAGGGGGGCACCCGTCATTTTCCAGCACCATCGGAAACTGGATCTTCCCGTTAGTGGAATTTGGATGGTCCAGAAATTAAGTTGCGCCTCGTCATAGACCCACAGCACAAAAACGCCAGCAATGGGCCTATGGACATATTGGCAATGTGTGCATTGTAGATGGATTTCCAGTGTCATCGATGCCATCATGCATTATTGCCACATTTCATTCGGCATTCCCCCTCGCCCTTTGACATTTCAGGCTAGTTGCCCTGTACAGGGTGATCCAGGAGGAATGTCACATTTTGTGAGGAGATTCTACATGTGAAAATAAACTGAAAAAGTTCTATGAACATGTGTCCGATTTCCGATCGTTACAGAACTGGAGCAGGTTGAAGATTACACACATCTAGGTTCCAATGGCTCTGAGCACTATGGGACTTAACATCTAAGGTCATCAGTCCCCTAGAACTTAGAACTACTTAAACCTAACTAACCTAAGGACATCACACACATCCATGTCCGAGGCAGGATTCGAACCTGCGACTGTAGCAGTCGCGTGGTTCCGGACTGACGCGCCTAGAACCGCTCGGCCACTCCGGCCGGCTTACACACATCCAGGAATGAATATGAAGACAAGTGTGAATATTACTTTCTGAAATGTGTAAGCTATGTGATGGGCAGAATAATGGTGGGATCAATCCTACAAAGGTGTTGTGGTTCTCCAACAGATGGAAGCATTGTGATGTCGCATCGAGGCAACAGCTGCAAGCGAACTCGGTGTGCAATTGTGGGTTGGACCAGTGAGCAATCGTGAGGCCTTGTGTGTGTCATGCTTAGTGTGTTGTTTAATTGATTAAGTCCATTGTGTCTATGAATACCAACCTGCCGCATACGTTCATCCATGTGTAATACACAGACATGGTGTTTGTGTTTGAGTACTGTAAAGACAGTGCCCAGTGGCTGTGACAGAATATCAGAGTCATTACTGTGATCGACAAACCCCCTGTGTCAGGATATTTCCCAGGGTTTTTAAAACATTACATAAATCTGAAACACTTCCCACTGCACACATAACATCAGAACATTAGGCTATCCGATCACTTGAGGAAAGGATAGACGTTATTGCAATAGTACAATGGAGTCCCACCACCAGCACAAAGTGCATTAGCCATCAGGTCGATATTCCACAAATGCAAGTGTGGTGTACATTACATTCTAAGGGTTTGTACCCATTGCATGTGCAGCCTGTTTCTCACTGATGATGTTGCCTCCATTAAAGTCCACTGAGATGAAGTTTGATGTGCAACACAACACACCCACCAATGTGTTGACAACTGCATTGAGATGGGTGTGGACGTTTGGAACACCTCAACGGCTCAGTCATCTGTCCCACAATTATTCTATCCACTGCAGTGCCTACATTGCAATTCGGTAAGTAATATTCCCACCTGTTTTCATAATCATTCATGGATGTGTGTAGTCCCCCCATGAACCATGGACCTTGCCGTTGGTGGGGAGGCTTGCGTGCCTCAGCGATACAGATGGCCGTACCATAGGTGCAACCACAACGGAGGGGTATCTGTTGAGAGGCCAGACAAACATGTGGTTCCTGAATAGGGGCAGCAGGCTTTTCAGTAGTTGCAGGGGCAACAGTCTGGATGATTGACTGATCTGGCCTTGTAACATTAACCAAAACGGCCTTGCTGTGCTGGTACTGCGAACGGCTGAAAGCAAGGGGAAACTACAGCCGTAATTTTTCCCGAGGACATGCAGCTTTACTGTATGATTAAATGATGATGGCGTCCTCTTGGGTAAAATATTCCGGAGGTAAAATAGTCCCCCATTCGGATCTCCGGGCGGGGACTACTCAAGAGGACGTCGTTATCAGGAGAAAGAAAACTGGCCTTCTACGGATCGGAGCGTGGAATGTCACATCCCTTAATCGGGCAGGTAGGTTAGAAAATTTAGAAAGGGAAATGGATAGGTTAAAGTTAGATATAGTGGGAATTAGTGAAGTTCGGTGGCAGGAGGAACAAGACTTTTGGTCAGGTGATTACAGGGTTATAAATACAAAATCAAATAGGGGTAATGCAGGAGTAGGTTTAATAATGAATAAAAAAATAGGAGTGCGGATTAGCTACTACAAACAGCATAGTGAACGCATTATTGTGGCCAAGATAGACACAAAGCCCATGCCTACTACAGTAGTACAAGTTTATATGCCAACTAGCTCTGCAGATGATGAAGAAATGGATGAAATGTATGACGAGATAAAAGGAATTATTCAGGTAGTGAAGGGAGACGAAAATTTAATAGTCATGGGTGACTGGAATTCGTCAGTAGGAAAAGGGAGAGAAGGAAACATAGTAGGTGAATATGGATTGGGGGGAAGAAATGAAAGAGGAAGCCGCCTTGTAGAATTTTGCACAGAGCATAACTTAATCATAGCTAACACTTGGTTCAAGAATCATAAAAGAAGGTTGTATACCTGGAAGAATCCTGGAGATACTAAAATGTATCAGATAGATTATATAATGGTAAGACAGAGATTTAGGAACCAGGTTTTAAATTGTAAGACATTTCCAGGGGCAGATGTGGACTCTGACCACAATCTATTGGTTATGAACTGTAGATTAAAACTGAAGAAACTGCAAAAAGATGGGACTTTAAGGAGATGGGACCTGGATAAACTGAAAGAACCAGAGGTTGTAGAGGGTTTCAGGGAGAGCATAAGGGAACAATTGACAGGAATGGGGGAAAGAAATACAGTAGAAGAAGAATGGGTAGCTCTGAGAGATGAAGTAGTGAAGGCAGCAGACGATCAAGTAGGTAAAAAGGCGAGGGCTAGTAGAAATCCTTGGGTAACAGAAGAAATATTGAATTTAACTGATGAAAGGAGAAAATATAAAAATGCAGTAAATGAAGCAGGCAAAAAGGAATACAAACGTCTCAAAAATGAGATCGACAGGAAGTGCAAAATGGCTAAGCAGGGATGGCTAGAGGACAAATGTAAGGATGTAGAGGCTTGTCTCAGTAGGGGTAAGATAGATAGTGCCTACAGGAAAATTAAAGAGACCTTTGGAGAGAAGAGAACCACTTGTATGAATATCAAGAGCTCAGATGGCAACCCAGTTCTAAGCAAAGAAGGGAAGGCAGAAAGGTGGAAGGAGTATATAGAGGGTTTATACAAGGGCAATGTACTTGAGGACAATATTATGGAAATTGAAGAGGATGTAGATGAAGACGAAATGGGAGATATGATACTGCGTGAAGAGTTTGACAGAGCACTGAAAGACCTGAGTCGAAACAAGGCCCTGGGAGTAGACAACATTCCATTAGAACTACTGATGGCCTTGGGAGAGCCAGTCCTGACAAAACTCTACCATCTGGTGAGCAAGATGTATGAGACAGGCGAAATACACTCAGACTTCAAGAAGAATATACTAATTCCAATCCCAAAGAAAGCAGGTGTTGACAGATGTGAAAATTACCGAACTATCAGTTTAATAAGTCACAGTTGCAAAATACTAACGCGAATTCTTTACAGACGAATGGAAAAACTGGTAGAAGCGGACCTCGGGGAAGATCAGTTTGGATTCCGTAGAAATGTTGGAACGCGTGAGGTAATACTAACCTTACGACTTATCTTAGATGAAAGATTAAGAAAAGGCAAACCTACGTTTCTAGCATTTGTAGACTTAGAGAAAGCTTTTGACAATGTTAACTGGAATACTCTCTTTCAAATTCTGAAGGTGGCAGGTATAAAATACAGGGAGCGAAAGGCTATTTACAATTTGTACAGAAATCAGATGGCAGTTATAAGAGTCGAGGGGCATGAAAGAGAAGCAGTGGTTGGGAAAGGAGTGAGACAGGGTTGTAGCCTCTCCCCAATGTTATTCAATCTGTATATTGAGCAAGCAGTAAAGGAAACAAAAGAAAAATTCGGAGTAGGTATTTAAATTCATGGAGAAGAAGTAAAAACTTTGAGGTTCGCCGATGACATTGTAATTCTGTCAGAGACAGCAAAGGACTTGGAAGAGCAGTTGAACGGAATGGACAGTGTCTTGAAAGGAGGATATAAGATGAACATCAACAAAAGCAAAACGAGGATAATGGAATGTAGTCAAATTAAATCGGGTGATGCTGAGGGAATTAGGTTAGGAAATGAGACACTTAAAGTAGTAAAGGAGTTTTGCTATTTAGGGAGTAAAATAACTGATGATGGTCGAAGTAGAGAGGATATAAAATGTAGACTGGCAATGGCAAGGAAATCGTTTCTGAAGAAGAGAAATTTGTTAACATCGAGTATAGATTTAAGTGTCAGGAAGTCGTTTCTGAAAGTATTTGTATGGAGTGTAGCCATGTATGGAAGTGAAACATGGACAATAATTAGTTTGGACAAGAAGAGAATAGAAGCTTTTGAAATGTGGTGCTACAGAAGAATGCTGAAGATAAGTTGGGTAGATCACGTAACTAATGAGGAGGTATTGAATAGGATTGGGGAGAAGAGAATTTTGTGGGACAACTTGACTAGAAGAAGGGATCGGTTGGTAGGACATGTTTTGAGGCATCAAGGTATCACAAATTTAGCATTGGAGGGCAGCATGGAGGGTAAAAATCGTAGAGGGAGACCAAGAGATGAATACACTAAGCAGATTCAGAAGGATGTAGGTTGCAGTAGGTACTGGGAGATGAAGAAGCTTGCACAGGATAGAGTAGCATGGAGAGCTGCATCAAACCAGTCTCAGGACTGAAGACCACAACAACAACAACAATGTGTGTAGTCTTCAACCTACTCCAGTTCCGTAACAATCGAAACTCGAACACATGTTCACATGTTCACAAGACTTTTTCCGTTTATTTTCACATGTAGAATCACCTCGCAAATTATGTGACATTCCTCTTGAATTACCCTTTATATAGAATTGTGGTAAATTACGAAACTGACAGGAAATTGAACACTCAGAGTTGCCATAACCAGCCCAGTTGTCTCAACTATAAAACCCAATATGGCTGATCTTGAGACAGCCACTGAGCCTTGGTAAAAATTGCCGTTTTGAAGAGCGCGCTGCAGCGTGTAGTGTGAAGCAGTTACGCTCCGTTTCTGGCGGTGGCGCCACTGTGGCAATCGCAGCGTTGGTGTCTCCCTCTGGTGGGAAAGGGGGAAAGGTTGCTGTTCACGTGCATTTAAGGGGCGCTATGAGCTCGCCAGTGGGTCAGTCGGGGTTAGTCTAGGTCAGTCGCTCGTCCCCAGTTTGCTAGGCTGTCTCTCGTCCGCATTTGTGAGGCAGTTAGTGTCTGTCTGTCGTCTGGAGTGCCAGTATGTCTGTCGGTTGGATCGATCGGGTGGTCGGTCGCGCACTGAGACACGAGATGCCTTGTCCGTCTTGAGCATGTGAGGTCGCCACGTGAGTCCAGTGGGCCGCGGCGTACAGCGAGGGGTAGTGGCTTCGCGGTCGACACGAGAGCAACAGTAGTCAACCCACGACATCGGTCTGGCCGGTGCGAGCTGCGACGCCGTGAGACGGGATTCGGCGCGCCTTCCTGCGTCCGTTGAAGCGGCTGGCAGCAGACGGTTCGGGAGAGCGTTTTGGGGGTGCTGCGCCAGGTCTTCGCCAGAAATAGCAGTTTATTAGAAGTTAAGTGATTGGTGATATGTTGTTTCATTTACTTGTTAAATTCTACTTGTTTTCTTGGTGAGGTCACCAGCCGCTTTGTTTTGGGATCGTCCCACCATTCTCCGTTTGCCCACCCGCGGGAAGGTGGTTATTTATGAACTGGGTGGTCTGTTTCTCCCTTGTGGAATAGGGGCTGGTTAGAGCAACCTGCGGTTTGGGTTGTTCGGTAATCTCCCTATCGATCTGCCGTACTTTAATAGCTGCCTCTGTCATGTTTGTCGGATTCGGTGTGTTAACGAATTTATTGCTTGAAATGTAACGGCCTAATTCCTGAAATATGTTTTTATCTTGCCTATCGTCTTCAGAGGCAGTATATGTGTACTGTAGAGCATGTTTGGCCAGCCTTGTATAATTTTATGTAAGATTGCATTTCATGGGCTTTTATTTAAATGGTCATTTTAGTATATAAAGTTGCCACCCTTCCACCGTAAGACTTTTCTTAGAAGTTAAAATCAAGTTGCACCTTCGGTGGCAAGTTAATCTTTTAATTTTAGTGTTTTGTACCATTTCCATCCCTCCTATGGGGAGCATAGTTTGTGTGCTTGTGTGAATTGTTAAGACTTTTACTTTAAGGTAATCTGGTGTGTTGCAGATTTGCACCTGTGTAGTCTTTCAGAGATTGTTGTGAGCGGTCGTGACTACGGCTGCGTCAAAAGGGAGCGGCAAGGTCCTCAGCCCAAAAGCTCATACACTCAAAAATTTGTTTCTTTCTGCCTCTGAATAAATTGTAACTTGATATTTAGAGGGTGCTTTCTGCTTATAATTTTAAATCTGTTTCTTAAAAAAAAGGCGTTTGGGAATAAAATTCCCATTTGTTAAAAGCAATTTCATTTTGATTTCATCAGTTACTCCCTGGCAACTACTTCCACGCTCACATAGTGTGATTAGATGTGTTAATGTTCTTGATGAATCGCTAGTAAAAAAAGTAAATTCTTAAGAAAAAGTTTTGAAAGTAAATTCACGGTTCAGCCACCATAACGTTAGAATCTGAGATGGTGATCCCAGATGGTGGACCTGCTGATACTCGAACAGGCTGCATGGTTGTCAGATTTACTGGGTTTTCCCCAGCTCTATGATATCAGAATGAAAGATGTTGGACCTTATGCTACTAGCCCAGCCCTGCGTGGATCCCAGGTCGCTTGTGCTAAGTGCAGAATCTAAATTTTTGGACCCGAGATTAATAGTCCGAGCTACATGATTTCCACGTCATTTGTGCTAAGTTTAGCGTGCTGTTCTAAGTTTAAAATGTAAATTCAGATCGTGGGCTTTCCCTACTCCTATGATATCAAGGGCCACTTATGCTAACTGTGGAATACTGTCCTAAGTTTAAAATAATGCGAAATTCAACAATTCACTTTTTAATATTTCTTAAATTTAAAGAACCTCTCTCACACCGGCCTGATTTAGCTTCACTGATCAGGATAGTAAAAACATGCGTATATTAAGGGAATTTTCATTGACAAAGCAGGCTTATCACATTCACACAGTTCAATACTGTTCTGTCCTGATTAAATTAAGCTTAACTTAAATTCCATAAGGCAGTGAAGCAATTTCGAAGTCTCGGTGCGACGAAAATTGTCAGTCGATCTCCTGGAAACATTTTTAATAATTATTAACTTTCCGTGATCACATGGGGAAGACCGGAGATCTGCTGGTAAGACCGTGTTAGCCTATTTATTTGAAGTAACTGGATATCTTGAGCATTCAAAACGGCAGGTTCGTCCAGAGTAAATCAGACGTTCCCCACTGATCCCGTGCAACACAACGTAGTAAGCAGACACTGTCAATAATAATAATCCGTTAAATAATACGCGAACACACTTACTTTAGTTTAGTTCATGTATTAAATTCCTTCTCATACAGAATCTCATCAAGATGGCGACTCGCTCAACAATACGTACATCTATCTCCCTCTTTTACGACTAATCGGCAAGAAGTTCCTATTCTTTTCATAAGAGAAAACATAGATAGCAGAGAAGCTATTCCATGGAGTAAATGGACGCTCCAAGGAATAATTGGGCTTGAAACTACTTTGCATTGATAATCGGTAAGATAAGAAGAGATATTTCGAGATGTGTACTGAGTTAAATAATTTTAAAAATTTCTGAAAATATCGTGGAGAGACCGCTGCAAGAGACATTACAACTTGTGCTAAGTTTAAATTAGCTCACCATATGAAAAATTTATCACACCCCAGTTCACAGCCCCCTTGTGCTGTTTAAACTAATTTCATCGCCAGTGGGATAGGATAGGAACAAATGCACCTTTATTTAAACAAATGCCACACCAGAGAGGGCCCACCCCCCACCTCAACCGCCAACCATACTGCTGAAGGCAGCACAGCCACTCCTGTCTATACACAGACCCTCACCAAGTCAAAAATTTAGAATCCAAGCCCCCACGTGTCCTCTGTTAAAAACTGTGGAATATTCAAAATTCAAGACATTCGAACTAGCGTAGTTGTTCTCCTCTTCTGTGCTGCCGTCTGCACCACCTCTACGTCCCCTGCAGACAATGGGCACTGAATCTCAAGTTTAGAATCCAAGAGCCCAATTGTCATAAATTGAAAATTGTGGAAAATTCGAAAATCGAAGATAGAAGCTCGAATTTCCACCACTATTATATTATTGGTGATGGCAGTTCATTCATCCCTGTCACTCCTGTTACATCAAAACCTATGTGATCTAAGTTAAAATGGTGGAAAAGTTTGAAAGTATAAGAAGCACACTTATGCTTCAGCCTATATTGAAATACGCTCGGAAACTCAAAATGGTCCTGAGCTTCAAACGTGTTGGTTGTGCAATAGCTCACTTCTCACACCAACACCACCCCCATTACTGTATTTGTATATGATGGTAAATTCAAAGGTCTCCCTGGTGGTAACTGGTGCAATGGCCCTGCAATCTAAAGGTTCAGGTACTACATTTTTAAAATTCAGCACAGAAAATTAATGTGTGAGGTGGGTGGTAACTATTAAACTAATACTAACAATCTTGTCAGAGCCAGCCGCCAGTTCTGATGAAACATGGGAAGACTGTATATGCTCCCTCCATATATCCACCAAATTTGCGAGTGAAACAGTTGGTACTAAGTAAGAAGAATAAATGCGAGCATCGAAAACTTGATAAATGTAAGGATGCACTTGTGAAGTCTGTATCCTAGTTATGTGCAGCATTTTGAGATGAAAAGGAATCAACAGTGCTATCCGCAAGATCCCAGTACCACCTAGCGGTCTAAATCCGGAGATAACGGCCTGGACAACCAGCGGTGAGCTAACAATAACTGACACTGTATGACGCTATGAGTCAGTGTGGGTGGGTCCACTCTAGGCTGCGTCACAGTGACCAGACCATACTAATCGATATAGCTGGGGCTTTTGACAACCTGTGGTGGCAGTCCCTCTTCGCCAGGTTATGGGAAATGAGGCCATCAGCTTCCCTCTACAATAGCCTCCTTGACTACTGCAGAAGCAGAGTGGTGGAATGGAGGGCTGGTACGCAAAGGTAGTCAAGAGAATAACAAAGGGATGTCGACAGGGCTCCATCTGCGGACCAATATTTTGGGATACCGCAATCGATCCCTTACTGAACACCGTGGATAGTGACGATAGGCTAACAGGTGTGGTGGGGTATACAGATGACCTGCATGTTGTGGGATAAGCCAACTCGAGAGCAGCACGCAACTGCTTCAGAAAATTAACTGGTGCAAAGAAAATAAATTAAAAATAGCACCCAACAAAACTGTATATTTACTGCTCAGAGGGACACTAAAGAGGAATCCACTTCTAAAATTAAACAAAACAAGCATACAGAGGAAGCAAGCCGCACGTTAGCTAGGACTGCATCTTGACGAAAAACATACTTTCGACTATCATAGCAAACTGACAATTGACAAAGCGTCCAAAATTGTGGACAAACTAGCAAGACTCAGTACAAATTACCTGTTAAGATAATAAGGACCCACCACACTGCGGTATTTGAATGCATTACATGCTTCGCCGCAGGTGCTTGGGTTCACAGACTGAACATACACACCAACAAAACAATTGCAAGACGAGGTCAACGTAGTGTACTCCTGAGAATGAGCGGAGCCTTCAACACCAGATCACTCGAGGCACTTAGCCTTGTGATGGCGACCTGCCCTATAGACATAACAATACGTTATAGAGCAGGACTTTACTGGCGTAAGAGGGACAAGCTCGATAAAGTCACCGAAATTACGGGAGCCAACACTATAAACAAAACACATGAAACAACGGCGGATTCAGACATGGCAGAGAGAGTAGGATGCATCCAACAACGGTCGCCGAGTACACTCTTTCTTTCCTGTCCTACGCGAAAGATTACAGCTGAAACATGTCGATCCAAGCCACGCGATGGCTCATTTCTGGACAGGCCTGGTGCACTTGAACTGCAAGGGACTCACTATGAAATATGCATTTGCGGAGAAACTGGGACACCAGGACATGTCACACTGCTATGCAACACGCTAACACTGTACAGAACGGCAGTGTCATCGCCAGAGTGATACGGAATCCTGATTATTGGAACACAATAAACAGCGTAGCCTATATTGTATCGAAGAACAATACAAGCACCAAAACCCATAGGGCAGGAGGCGTAGACAAGCACAAACAACACAACAAACCACATCGGAGGACACAAGCATGACCACAGGTTCGGAAACTGAGGAAGGAACCAACACACTAAGTGAACATAACTCAGAAGGGATCAACACGTAAGGGACCCATACCAACAACACATGACCTTGCATGCCATAACCAGTCACAAGCAACACAACAGGCAGTAATAATCATAAAACAAACAGCGACACCACATACAAAGACTCTAGCGATAATGTAACGTAGCCTGGAAGGAGAAGGCTCGAAGAACTCTTATTCCGAGGCTCCTCCTCTCCAACGACACGTTGCATATTGTTTAAAGTATACTGCACCAAGCAGTAATGTATTATTCGTCTTCTTATGTGTAGACAGAAGTATATTCTCTTCTCTATTTAAAGATACAATCAATGAATTTTATGTATGAATGTATGTTCTGTATAAAGTATGTATAAAATTAAAAATGTAATGTATTAAGTTATTTAAGGAGTAATGCATTCAAGTAAGAATGAACTACATTCTATTTCTACTAACAAATTTACAATCATTAGCGTATTCCTCATGTAAAGCTAAAATTCATCTATTCCGTGTATCAAATGCTCAATCAGTATTTAATCTGTATAATATCAGCTGTATGTATATATGGTATCACACAGAATATAACACAACTATCAACAATGAGACAATCAAACAACTGCTGAATATCATCTAGTATCCTGACTTGCAACACTCCCAGTAATATATCAATAAACACAAACATAATAAACATATATAAGCACAAACCATTTCAGATGAGAAGAGTTGGAGGTTCTACTGAGACCTTCTCACCTGAAATAGGCAGAAATAGGCTATTGTCAACCAACAAGCTACGAGACCTGTCTAAAAATTATCCGACTTTTGGCCAGAAAAAAATATTTCTAATACCTGAGGAGGTTGGGACCCTAATCCCCTTCAAAGTAGGTCCCTTGTGCATGCACACACTTACCCACCTATCCTTCCTCTGCTGGAAACACCTCTGGAAGTCTTCTTTTGGAATGGTGTTCAGCTCCGTCGTTGTGTTCCGCATTATCCCTTCTCTACTCTGAAACCGGAATCCTTTTAGTGGCGTCTTCAGTTTTGGAAACAACGAGAAGTCGCAAGGAGCCATGTGTGTAGAGTATGTAGGTTGGTGAACGGCTATAATTCCATGTTTGGCCAAGAAATTTTGGATCAAGTGGGATGACTGTGCGGGGGCGTTGTCGTGATGCAGTTGCCAGCTCTTTGCCGTCCACATATCTGGTCTTTTGCGCCGAACTGCGCCACGGCGTCGTCGGAGAACATCTAGATAGTACTCCTTGTCACTGTTTGTCCTTCCGGTGCGTATTCGCGATGCACAATTCCACGGACATCAAAGAAGACAGTCAGTATCACCTTGATCTCGCTTCGCAGCTGCCGCACTTTCTTCGGCCTTGGAGACTCGGTATGCTTCCATTACGACGACTGTCTTTTTGTTTCTGGATCGTATCCGTACAACCATGACTCATCTTCAGCTATCACGGTGTTCAGAAACCCACATTCAGTGTTGGTGGTGTCCAGAAGGTCCTGTGCAACGTCAAAACGGAGGTTTTTTTTTTTTTTTTTTCAGCGACAACAACTTGGGCACGAATTTCGCAGCCACTCGTTGCATGTTCAAATCATCACGCAAAATTGCATGTGCAGAATCTTTACTCACTCCTCTTGGGCAATCTCCCGCACGGTCAAACGACGATCTGCCATTACTAAATTTTGCATCGTCTCAACAACAGCAGTTTGGGGCCTGCCAGAATGCTAGTCACTCACCGCTGATGTGCGGCCATTTTGGAATCGGTTGAACCACTCCTTAATTTGTGTTACATCCATCGCATCTTCTCCAAACACCTGCTGAATCTTACGAACTGTTTCACTTTGAGAATCACCAAGCTTCTGACAAAATTTGATTTAGTATTTTTGCTCAAAACGTTCATTCATCTTGAGAGAATCGACGAGCACGATGTGTAGCACCTCACTCAGCGACCTACAGGCAGCGACTGACGCGCTGGAAGGTGGGGACAAAATTCATGCATGCGCATAAAGGTCTCTTCTTTACTGTGTACAGTGGCGCCGCGCTATCGTCTCTATTTTACGTGGGAAAATCGAAGTTCTCATACTTTTTAGACAGACCTCGTACTTAGACTATATTACACATTCAAACTTCCCTCTACATATTGCAGCTTAGTTTCGCCACACTCGTTGATTACATTTTTTTATGTTTCTTTAAAATTTGCATTATATAAATTACATTCTCATCAACTAGGTAGAGACAAATTATATAGAACCACTTTGACAATTGTTAGTCATTGAATTTTCTGTAACCTTAGAGAAATTTTTATATATTATGTTCTTTATATTATTTAAGAAAGCATTAACAACTGTATACCAAGAAGATTGTAATAAGAAGTCTTCGCTGTTGTGTTGTGTGCTGTCATTAGGTTAGTTAGGTTTAAGTAGTTCTAAGTTCTAGGGGACTGATGACCATAGATGTTAAGTCCCATAGTGCTCAGAGCCATTTTTTTTCTTCGCTGTTAGATTTAGAAGCGTTCGACCCACCTTACATTTCAAGGCGGTGGGCTACTCTGTACTATTAATGAAATAAATAAACAAATAATAAATAGACCAGACGTGGCACACCAACCATCCCAATTCACATCACAGTTCGGGAGGAGGACCTGCTGGCTGGCGATCTGTATGCACTTACTCCATGGTGTTCTTGGCTATGCGAATGTATACACCCCTTAAGATGCCTGGACATGCTGCTGGTCTTTATAGTTAATTACCTAAGAGTGCATAGTAGTTATGATTCCAGTAACGTTCGAAAGAAGAAAAAGTTTGTTAATTATTTTGCAATTAAACTTTTTAGAAAAATGCCTAAAACTGAAAAAAGAGTCTGATGTCCAATACAACAGTTTCTACATCTAATGCTATTTAAATATAATGTGATGGACTTAACAGCAAGGACCAAAAGAAGACATCGAAGCAATATAGAGGCACGCGGACATTCTTTTCAAGAAAGATTATTGAGGCAGTTTAGAGAACCAAAATGTGCGGAAGACTGCTGAACGGTTTACCTCCATCCTCTTGCTCCATTTACGATCAGACCGGAAAGGGAATGACAAGCAGCAGTACGAGGTAATCTCCGCTATATGCCATATGATTGCTTGAGACGTACACGTATATATGTAGATGCGGTTTGAAATGAGATGAAAACGTAAAATAAGTATTTCGAGGATTCAGCATTTATCGAACGAATTTAGAGATAGGGTACTAGGATCCTAATAGGTCAACATACTCATATGAAAACGTAAAAGAGATGCTCTAAGAACTCAAATGAGTCCTATGAAACTGTTAGCAGATGACATAGCTGTATACAGTGAAGTGTTGTATTCAGAAACCTGTAGTGGCACAGAGACGAACATACATTAGACAACTAGTCACAGCACTTTAAGAAGACAACTAAGTCGGTTGCCCAAATATTGCGAGCAAATTGGAATCATTTATTCAAATATTCGAAGACTTATCATCAGTATAATCAGATGACAGTGAAGCTGTGCTACGTTCCAGACCTTTAGAGGTATGTGGCATCACATGCTTACACATTTTCTGTAAACTTCAAGTGCAGACCTGACGTCCAATAGTGTCACAGATGTGTTCAGATCAGGCGAATTTGACGACTAAAAGATCAACATGAGTGTTCAACAAATCACTGTAGCATAATTTGAGCTGTGTACAACAGACAATTATCCTGCCAAAAGATATATTGTACAAATTCATGCGAAGATAACAATGAAAGAAAGATATTACCTGTAGGAGTGAATCCAACTACCCAAAATAAAATGGACACACACACAGTATAGTGCGTACAGAATGTGTTTGGAAAGTAACGCATGAGACACTTTCCGGACGCGACTATTCATCGCAAAGCGGTCGGATTGGTTGGGGACGGCGGGGTAGAAGGGACCCTTAGCTTTCCAGTGGTAGGTAGCTCAATTACTGCTGTACTCTTGCGACTAGGACAGCTTCTTCCATGAATTTCTGTTTAGTGGTCGCTTCGAGCTTCGACCAACGCTACATGTTAAGGTTTTGCATGAAGCTCAACAAGACGCCCAAGGCGCCGCAGTAAACTTTGGAGTGCTTCAGGAAGTGTTTGGGGTTGATTGCCTTACCAGATCGCAGTTGGACAGATGACACAAGATATACAGAGAAGGCCGGGAGGTGGTTGCCAGTGAGAACCAGCCAGGACACCCATCAACATTGCAGATAGACCCACATGACACACATGTTCACTAGTTTCTGAATTCGGACTGTGACTGAGTGTTCACTTGATGTCGGAATTATTGGACTTGCCGAAAACGATTATTCATAAGATTTATGTGGAAGATTCGTGTAAAATTTGTACCCAGAGTTTTGGCCAGTGTGCAAAAACATCACCGAGCGGATGTTTCTGAAGAACTAGAGTAGCTATGTGACGATGATCCCAATTTTTTGGACAAAATAATCACTGGGGATGTGTCTCAGCTCGTAGAGTACAATCTGGAGTCAAAGAGGCAGAGTGTAGAATGGCACATGACATCATTGCCATGCCAGCAGGTGACTTGCATGGGCAAGTCTCAGGTGAATTTCATGCACATTGTTTTTTTATGCAAATGGGATAGTGCACTATGAGTTCGGATCGCTTTGCTAGACTTTCAACTCTCAGTTTTACAAGGAAGTGCTCCAGAGACTGAATCACGGGGTCAACCGCATCTCAAAGGAGTTCCTCACTTCATGGAAATTACACCATGACGACATCCCAGCTTGACTTCGATCGGTGTGACAACAGTGCCACAGCTGCCCTACAGTTCCGACCTGCCCCCAGCGGACTTTTTTATTTGTTTCCTCGGCAAAAAGGGACCTCAGAGGAACGCAGCTCGATGGACAACGAAAAAGTTACTTTAATGGCTTTCTTGAATATCATTCCGACTGAGGAGTTCCAAAAAGGTGATGATTCATGGAAACCGCGCTGAGAAAAATGCGTTGATACGGAAGGGGCATACTTCGAAGAATTTTAAGTCGTTGAACCTATCCAACCAACATATTTTTTAAAAAAACGCTGTGCATTACTGTCTGGACAAATTCTATACATGTAGACAGTTAGGTTAGAAATTTATGAAATTATATTGTTTCTCCTCTGTAATTACAGTGGTTATGCATTGTTTCATGTGCAGAAGTCTCAAAATTACTACATTACATCAAAACTCGCTGATTACAAGCCTATAACAACATACTTAGTGTCACTTACATTCAGCTTGTATGTTGCAAAGAATAATACAACATTCATTGGTGCACTATGCAATGCTAGCAGCTTGACAAGCAGTGTATATGTTTGAGATAGTGGAAATTGAAACTCTGGAAACAATTCTGTATCCTGCATCAGGGACCTTGTTTCAAAACAGTTGTGTGTACTGCTCCAATGTATCAGGAAGTATGTCAATGTGCCAAGTTGATTTCTGCTTTAGTGTATCTGGAAGCCATTGTGCTGAGGTAGAAAAAAATGGAAACAGTGAAAATACACAACCACACAAAGAATAATAATAATAATAATAAACACTGTCATGGATATATAGTTACATTTTACTGTGTGAGCCCGTTTTTTATTCTGTGTGAGGTCTGTGGGCCTCTGAGACGCTTCATGGTCGCCAACCTTTTACTAGTATGTATTGAACACTTCTGCTGAGCTCTCCAGAGGAGTGGGCGATACAGAGAAGTGCTGAGGGTAGGTGACTGCGGCACCATGGTAACTGAAGCAACTACACTGACAGAAAAAAAATGGCAACGCATAACAATAATTAATGTAGAGTAATGAAATTTAGGGAATACATTTATCTAGATACCGTGATTAACATTGCAAGATCATGAGTTAATGCAAGCACAAGATAAGCCATTGCAAATGTGAAATGCTGGTACATTAATAACTGGTGTAGCCGCGAGAATGTTGAATGCAGACATGCAAATGTGCATGCCTTGTGTTGTGTAGGTGCCAGATATCATTTAGTAGGGTGGAGTTCCATACTGGTGGTGGATGACGCTGGAGTTGTCGTTCGATGATGTCCCATATCAGTTTGATTGGAGACATATCTGGTCATCAAGTAGGCCAAGATATCATGTCTACATCGTCCCAGGGTTCTGAAATAGTCTACACCGATGGCTCCATGATTGATGGTCACGTTGGCTTTGCTCATGCTCACACAGGACGTATTGAACAGCGCACCATGCCAGATGGCTGCAGTGTTTTCACTGCATAGCTGGTGGCCATATCCCATGCTCTTGAGCATATCCATTCCTGCTCCGATGAGTCCTTCTTGTCTGTAGTGACTCCTTGAGCGGCTTACAAGCTATTGACCAGTGTTACCCTGGCCATTGGGAGCTCCAATGTTAGGCGCGTAATGGGGTCCCTTAGGGATATGGCGGCTAAGGAGGGGAAGAAATCCAGTGTGCACTCCGTGTGCATTCCGGGTGGAGTCATTCCTGATGTGGAAAGGGTCCTTCCGGATGCCATGAAGAGCAAAGGGTGCAGCCAGCTGCAGGTGGTGGCACATGTCGGCACTAATGACGTGTGTCGCTTTGGATCTGAGGAAATTCTCTCTGGATTCCAGCGGCTATCTAATTTGGTGAAGGCTGCCGGTCTTGCTTACGAGATGAAGGCAGAGCTCACCATCTGCCGCATCGTCGACAGAACCGACTGCGGACCTTTGGTGCAGAGCCGGGTGGAGGGTCTGAATCAGAGGCTCAGAAGGTTTTGCGACCGTGTTGGCTGCAGATTCCTTGACTTGCGCCATAGGGTGGTGGGGTTTCGGGTTCCGCTGAATAGGTCAGGAGTTCACTACACTCAGCTGGCGGCTACACGGGTAGCGGAGGCTGTGTGGCGTGGACTGGGCGGTTTTTAGGTTAGAAGGCCTCGGGAAAGTACGGGGTGGGCTGCAATCTCAAAGGGAGCATGGCAAATACAGGACGTGCTTGGATCAAGGAACAGTCGGAATTGTAGTGGTAAATTGTTGTAGTTGTGCTGGGAAAGTCCCTGAGCTACAAGCGCTAATAGAAAGCACAGAAGCTAAAATCGTTATAGGTACAGAAAGCTGGCTAAAGCCTGAAATAAGTTCTGCAGAAATTTTTACGAAGTCTCAGACGGTGTTCAGGAAAGATAAATTAGGCAGAATTGGTGGTGGAGTGTTTGTGTCTGTCAGTAGTGGTTTATCTTGTAGTGAAGTCGAAGTAGATACTCCGTGCGAATTGGTATGGGTGGAGGTTATACTTAACAGCCGAACTAAGTTAATAATTGGCTCCTTCTACCGACCCCCAGACTCCGATGATATAGTTGCTGAACAGTTCAGAGAAAATTTGAGGCTCGTAACAAATAAATACCCCATTCATACGGTTATAGTTGGTGGGGACTTCAACCTTCCGTCGATATGTTGGCAAAAATACTTGTTCAAAACCGGTGGTAGGCAGAAAACATCTTCAGAGATCGTCCTAAATGCTTTCTCCGAAAATTATTTCGAGCAGTTAGTCCACGAACCCACGCGAATAGTAAATGGTTGCGAAAACACACTTGACCTCTTAGCCACAAACAATCCAGAGCTAATAGAGAGCATCATGAGAGATACAGGGATTAGTGATCAAAAGGTCGTTGTAGCTAGGCTCAATGCCGTTTCTTCCAAATCCACCAGAAACAAACGCAAAATAATTTTATTTAAAAAAGCGGATAAAATGTCACTAGAAGCCTTCCTAAGAGACAATCTCCATTCCTTCCGAACTAACTATGCAAATGTAGACGAGATGTGGCTCAAATTCAAAGATATAGTAGCAACAGCAATTGAGAGATTTATACCTCATAAATTGGTAAGAGATGGAACTGATCCCCCATGGTACACAAAACAGGTCCGAACGCTGTTGCAGAGGCAACGGAAAAAGCATGCGAAGTTCAGAAGAACGCGAAATCCCGAAGATTGGCTAAAATTTACAGACGCGCGAAATTTGGCACGGACTTCAATGCGAGATGCCTTTCATAGGTTCCACAACGAAACATTGTCTCGAAATTTGGTAGAAAATCCGAAGAAATTCTGGTCGTATGTCAAGTACACAAGCGGCAAGACGCAGTCAATACCTTCGCTGCGCAGTGCCGATGGTACTGTTACCGACGACTGTGCTGCTAAAGCGGAGTTATTGAACGCAGTTTTCCGAAATTCCTTCACCAGGGAAGACGAATGGAATATTCCAGAATTTGAAACACGAAAAGCTGCTAGCAAGAGTTTCTTAGAAGTAGATCCTTAGGGGTTGCGAAGCAACTCAAATCGCTTGATACGGTCAAGTCTTCAGGTCCAGATTGTATACCGATTAGGTTCCTTTCAGATTACGCTGATACAATAGCTCCCTACTTAGCAATCATATACAACCGCTCGCTCACCGATAGATCTGTACCTACAGATTGGAAAATTGCGCAGGTCGCACCAGTGTTTAAGAAGGGAAGTAGGAGTAATCCATCGAACTACAGACCTATATCATTGACGTCGGTTTGCAGTAGGGTTTTGGAGCATATACTGTATTCAAACATTATGAATCACCTCGAAGGGAACGATCTATTGATACGTAATCAGCATGGTTTCAGAAAACATCGTTCTTGTGCAACGCAGCTAGCTCTTTATTCGCACGAAGTAATGGCCGCTATCGACAGGGGATCTCAGGTTGATTCCGTATTTCTGGAGTTCCGGAAAGCTTTTGACACCGTTCCTCACAAGCGACTTCTAATCAAGCTGCAGGCCTATGGGGTATCGTCTCAGTTGTGCGACTGGATTCGTGATTTCCTGTCAGGAAGGTCGCAGTTCGTAGTAATAGACGGCAAATCATCGAGTAAAACTGAAGTGATATCAGGTGTTCCCCAGGGAAGCGTCCTGGGACCTCTGCTGTTCCTGATCTATATAAATGACCTGGGTGACAATCTGAGCAGTTCTCTTAGGTTGTTCGCAGATGATGCTGTAATTTACCGTCTAGTAAGGTCATCCGAAGACCAGTAACAGTTTGCAAAGCGATTTAGAAAAGATTGCTATATGGTGTGGCTGGTGGCAGTTGACGCTAAATAACGAAAAGTGTGAGGCGATCCACATGAGTTCCAAAAGAAATCCGTTGCAATTCGATTACTCGATAAATAGTACAATTCTCAAGGCTGTCAATTCAACTAAGTTCCTGGGTGTTAAAATCACGAACAACTTCAGTTGGAAAGACCACATAGATAATATTGTGGGGAAGGCGAACCAAAGGTTGCGTTTCATTGGCAGGACACTTAGAAGATGCAACAAGTCCACTAAAGAGACAGCTTACACTACACTCGTTCGTCCTCTGTTAGAATATTGCTGCGCGGTGTGGAATCCTTACCAGGTGGGATTGACGGAGGACATCGAAAGGGTGCAAAAAAGGGCAGCTCGTTTTGTATTATCACGTAATAGGGGAGAGAGTGTGGCAGATATGATACGCGAGTCGGGATGGAAGTCATTAAAGCAAAGGCGTTTTTCGTCGCGGCGAGATCTATTTACGAAATTTCAGTCACCAACTTTCTCTTCCGAATGCGAAAATATTTTGTTGAGCCCAACCTACATAGGTAGGAATTATCATCAAAATAAAATAAGAGAAATCAGAGCTCGAACAGAAAGGTTTAGGTGTTCGTTTTTCCCGCGCGGCGTTCGGGAATGGAATGGTAGAGAGATAGTATGATTGTGGTTCGATGAACCCTCTGCCAAGCACTTAAATGTCAATTGCAGAGTAGTCATGTAGATGTAGATGTAGATCCTTTGGTAGCGACCATCCTTGGAGTCCGTCTATGCCCTGGAACGGTCTGGTCGTTCAGTGGTGTTTGTCTGGGCCCCGAGATATGTCGAAACCGCAGGAAATGGGCTTGCTGACAGACTAGCCAAACAGGCTAGTCGGAAACCGCATCTGGAGATATTATGCCCCAAGGTTTTTGGGATCTGGCATACGGAATGGCATAATCTAGTTATGCCCAATAAACTGATTACCATAAAGGAGACTACGAATGTGTGTAAGTCCCACATGTCAGCCTTTCGCCGGGACTCTGTGGTCCTCTGTCGGCTCCACATTGGCCACACTTGGCTGACCCAAGGCTATCTCCTCCATCATGATGACCCACAACAGTGTCGGTGCGGCGGCCGGTTGACAGTGGCCCACATTGTGTTTCACTGTGCTGCTTTAGTTGCCCTGTGACGGAATTTTCTGTTACTTGACTCATTACCATTAGTTATAGCTTGTTAGCTGATTTATTTTTCTGTTTTATATGTGAGAGGTTTTTTTTTATCGTTCCATCTAAGTTTTAGTGCATGTCCTTTGTCCATCTGTGTTCTCTGCCCTAGTGCTTTTAGGCTGGAGTTTTTAATGTGTTGCAGAGCAGCTAGCTTGTCCTTTTTTATTCCTGTGATCAGCCAGCTGTGATCGTCTCCTCTGCTGTTTTAATGCCTTCTACCTATTTCTTGCGTCTCTCTGTGGTATTCTTGCCTTATTTTGTCCATTGTAGTGTTTGTTGCCCTCCTGTTGTTCATGTGAGTTCATGTGGTTTTCCTTTTCTCCAGGTTTTGTGCAATAAGTCTTGTTTGTTTTATTCCTTCCCTCGTGGACTTGTTTTATAGGAAGAAGGAACCAATCAATGATCAAGCAGTTTGGTCCCTTTCCCCCCTTAAACCAACCAACCATCTATCATGTCAACACTTTGTAGAGCATGTTGGGCTATGACAACATTATGTGGTCGAGCGTTATCCAGTTGGAAAACATCTCCTGGAATGCTATTCATGAATGGTAGTACAACAGGTCGAATCACCAGACTGATGTAAAAATTTCCAGTCAGGCTGCATGGGATAATCACGATAGTGATACTGTCGTTATACAAAATCTCAACCCCGACAATAGTTCCATATGTAGGTCCAGTGTGTCTAGCATGCAGACTAGTTGGTTACATGACCTCAATTGTCCTTCCAACCAACACATGGCCGTCACTGGCACTGGGGCACGCCACTGAACTCCCAAATGGCGGTGGTTTGGGTCAGTGGAATACATATTACAGGGTCTCTGGCTCGGAGCTGTCTCTGGCTCGGAACTGTCCTTGAAGTAACCAAGATGTAACAGTTCGTTGTGTCTGCATGGTGCGAACTGCTGCTCAAATTGCTGCTGCAGATGCATTATGATGCACCAGAGCCACATGTCAAACACAATGGCCTTGCCTCTGTAGTGCCATGTGGCCACCTGGGGCACAGTCTTCTTGGGACCATACATTTTCGTGACCATCGCTCCCAGCAGTCAAGGACAGTGGCACATTCCTGCCAAGCCTTTTTGCAGTACCGCAGAAGGGACATCCAGATTCTTGTAGCCTTATTACATGACATCCTTCAAACAAGTGAGGTGTTGATGGTTCAAATGGCTCTGAGCACTATGGGACTTAACTTCTAATGTCATCAGTCCCCCAGAACTTAGAACTACTTAAACCTAACTAACCTAAGGACATCACACACATCCATGGCCGAGGCAGGATTCGAACCTGCGACCGTAGCGGTCGCGCGGTTCCAGATTGCAGCGCCTTTAACCGCTTGGCCACCCCGTGAGGTGTTGATAATGGCGCCTTTGTCGCCTTGCAGTCATTATTTACACCAACACACCACGTCCAATCTCAAAGGTAACTAGGGCTCATGACTGTTAAAATGTGTATTTGATTTGCATCTTCATAGTGGCCTCCCTTATGTGACTGGCGTGAAATTTGAGTAGACATCATCTTTCAGATGTGGAGACACGCCATCAACTTTTGTTTATTCACACGAGACCTTCTTGGTATCACGATTTTTTTCTATCGTTGTGTTTTGGGCTGGCAATGTAGCAGGCTTCATACATATAACCCAATTCCGTCATCCGGGACTTTTTCCAGAGAGCTGGGAAAAACCTAGGAAATCTGACAATCACGCAGACTATGCCAGCTACGAAATGTTTGTGGACTATAAATACATCCCACAATAACTATAATGAATTACGTCAGGAAAAAATCCAGTTCGATATGACAGTGTGGGAGCTAAGAGTTCGTTAGTAACATCACTGAACACTTGTGAAAGCTGTGACGCTGAGCTCAACATCAGTGAGTTCAGTACGAGTATGTGAGTGATACAGAAATTCTCCACACATGTCTTGGTGGGTCTGTGGTTTATCTACAGCACCCACATAACTCTGGAACTTCTGAATACTCAGCGAATATTGATGTAACACAACAATGTATTAGGTAATTAGCTAAAATGTTTGCTGTAATGTGGTTATGGATGGTGTAACTTCAAAAAAAAAAAAAAAAATTGCTGTGACATGAGTCACTTTGTTAGAGTTGAACCATAAAATTGGCATTTTGTTACAATTTTGCTGTCACATGAGCCAATTTGTTAAAATTTTCCTGCAACATGATCCAATTAGTCACAGTCTTGCAATTTGTTGCCCTTTCATTTTATAGTACTCAAGGAACTGTGAAACCAGCAGCAGTAGTGACTTCCAGCAGTGAGAAACTGTACTAGAAAACTCTCTCTGATCTTCCCTTCCACGACCGTAAATATAAATATTGATAATAATCAATATTGAGGCTTTTCATAGGAACAGACAATAAAATTTCATAAATTTGTAGCAAAATTCATTGTATGTATGCACTATACCGTTTATATCCATTTCGTTTAGGATAGTTGGATTCTCTCCTACATGCAATGTCTCTCTTCTACCCTTAAGCTCGCAGTCGTATCTTCCGGCAGGATAACTGCCATTGGTGCACTTCATGCTGTCCGGTTTTGACGAGCACTACGACATTTCTCAGCCATCAAATTCGTCCGATCTGGACACAACTGTGACGCTATAGCACACTAGCTCTCCACTGAAATGTACGGAAATTGTGTAACCATGTGATGCCACATTTTACTGGAAATCTAGAAGAATTCACTGCGGCATCTCCTCACTAGCATGTTCGATCTGTTCAGACTTCAAAGCCCTCATGTGGAGCACAGTGTCACTGTTGAAAGTATCACGCCAGCATCCGTTGGAAGAGATTTCTAGTTTTTGGAAAACTACAAAGACGCCATAGGACAACTCATGCGCATCTTCGATCATGCTTCCAAGTGGGTGTTCTACACCGTCATTTATTATTGATTGCAAACGTGTGACAATTATACTCAGAAATTTTAAAGGTACATCAGCAGCTAAATATACAAACACAGTGTAGTTGAGATGAAGTACCGCTAAATACAAGAAATTATTATTCCCAGCTAACCCCCTAAATATTTAGTTCTTCCTCATTTCCCCATACCTGAATCCACAACCTTTTCTTTTCTGTTTCGCTAGTGTGTTGTTCACAGTGATGATATGAAAAATAAGAGATGTGATTTGTAACATTTCCAGGCGTGACTGAATGAACATAAATTACTTAATTTCTGTACAAACGATTCCATTTTGCTCACAGTATTTAGACAACTGACTTCGTCATCTTCTTGTAGTGCTCAAACCAGTTGTCTTAGGGATGTTCGTCTGTGTGCCACTAGAAGTTTCTGAAGATGCCACCTCCTTGTATACAACTATGTCTTCTGCTAACAGTTTAACTGTTTCATATGGCTGCAGATGTTTCCCTTCATTTTCAACTTCCTCATTTGAGTTCATAGAGCCTTCTTTTACGCTTTCATATGGATGTGTTGAGCTGTTATCATCCCAGTACCCTGTCTCTAAATTCGTTCGATAAATGGTATCATATCTACTTGATAACTGTAGTGGCGTGGCAAGACAGCCAAGCCACTGTAAGGTAGCTGAAAGGCACGCGTTTAGCTCACGCAGGCTGGCGTGAGGTCTGGAACATTACAAGGAAATGAGAACGTAGAAAACGGACGCAGTTGCTGTAATACTTAACTTTAATCCACAATTGGTGAACATCTTTCGTTACTGTACAAGCTTCACAATATTAATTATCAAATGCTATGGCGCCCTGCTAGGTCGTAGCAAATGACGTAGCTGAACGCTATGCTAACTATCGTCTCGGCAAATGAGAGCGTAATTGTCAGTGTAGCATCGCTATGATCGTCGGCTGTACAACTGGGGCGAGTGCTAGTAAGTCACTCTAGACCTGCCGTGTGGTGGCGCTCGGTCTGCAATCACTGACAGTGGCGACACGCGGGTCCGACGTATACTACCGCACCGCGGCCGATTTAAAGGCTACCACCTAGCAAGTGTGGTGTCTGGCGGTGACACCACAATAACAACACCAAATCCGTGGGTGAGTACTCAAGAATTTATGGTATTGATTGTGCCGTGACGCCGTTGGGTTAGTAGACTGTTCTGTCTGGCACCACTGGCTTAGGTGTAGTATCGACTATCCCTCTTGCGCAGAGCGAAGATGCCAGAGTACTTCACCGGGGTCAGCGTTGACTACAAGCATCAGGCCGACATCCCGTCGGTTGGTTGGCAACATTCGTGTCGGACGACCACTCGTGGCCTGGCTGCCCTCTTCTACCTGGCTTTCATCGGCACCACTCAGTAACCGTTGTGACGCACCGTGGATCCATGGCACTGCTTGGTGATAAAGGGGTGTAACATTCTGTATTCCTCGTGGTGTGTCATTCTCTACGTGCCCTCATTATTTTCTGGTTTGTACCCGACCCTCAGAGTTTTACTCAGTCGGCTCTTTGGTCGTAAATATAGGCCGTAGTATTGTACTAAGACACTAGTTATTGTTTAAAAATTTGAGTTGCTATTATATAGCCTTTCCTTTCTGGTTTGTACCCGATCATTAATGTTCTAATGTGTCTCCTGGTCGTAAGTACAGCCGGAAAAATTGTACTAAGGCACAGGTTGCCGTTAAACAAAAGCGTGACCTTGTGGTTAGATTCAGATGTGAACCGGTTCAATTCTTCGATTGCATTTGCAATTGTCAGTCATTAGTTATAATCTGAACAACCTGTTGTGCTAAGCTGTTCGTTGCTGTGTTTGAAAGACCGGGTCACTGCTGGTCTATTTTAGCTGGATCTTTTGGTTCCGCCGAGTGAGTTCTCTTGTAATAAATGTTCACAAGTAATGTGTCAAGACGTTCCTTCAGAGCTCTCTTAATAACTGACTATCAGCTTAACTTTGAAAATATTAACAGTCACCTGTCACCAGGGCTCTTGTCAAAATAAAATTGTCAGAAGGAACGGGTTGGGACCCAGTCGCACCTTGGTTGCCGATTGAAATTAAGAGTTTGGTTGCTTTGAGGTAAGCCTTATCATTGTCATATTGTTTCCTAATCTGTTTAACCTTTGAGCACAGGTGCGCATCTTAAACCTGAACCTATCGACATTCAGCTTTCAAATTAAAAGTTTCGTCATCCGTTTTGAAGACTTGAATCACTCTTGTCATCTATGGTGCTTATATAGTTTTCATGTGTTGCAGAAGGGCATTTAATGAGACAGACTGTGTCCAGCGTGGTAGTAAACACCGCTGTTTCACCCGATAACGGGCGGGCTGTAGGTCCGGCCGTCTTGTAATCATCGTCATACTGTCTGCTGTTTTGCAATACAGCACTTCATATTTCTTTAGCAAAAGCTTATTAAACTTAAGGTCAAAAGTATTTTGGAAATTTGTCCATTTTGCTAAAGAAAATGTTATGGTTATATATTGTTAAATAAACGGGTTGTGTGAAAAGAAAGTTATATTGGCGGGTCCTCCCTTCCACGTTTTCCTTAACTGCAGTAATTACAATCTCTCATTGGTAGCAGCCCCTTTAGCGGGGGTTGTGACGAGTTTCATTTCACGCAATCTGCTTCAGGTTAATTTTGTACTTTATTTTTTGGGACAATGTCTAATTATTCTCTTTTGTGCACACCGCACCATGGATCCACGTCAGTGTCCCGGTATTTCGTAGCTAAAACGGGATCAGCTGGAGTTTGAACTGAGCCTTAGGCAACAAAATGTTCACCGTACGGAGCGGGAGGCGGCAGCCAGGCTACGGGCTGCATTGTCAACACCATTCACCGTTTCTGTCAGCACGGTTAGCGAGCTGAGCCAAACTTTACAGACTATTATGATAGCACTGAATCAGTTACAGGAAAAATCTCTCCTTTCTCCAAAATGATCTACCAACAGTGAGGCAGGTGAAGCGCATTCATGTACAATTTGTGACCTGGGCATTGGGGTATAGGATCTTAAACTTCTAGAACCTAGCCCTGAGCAGTTGGCACGTGTCATTCAGTTAAATAATCTTTTTTTTTATTTGCAGATCCAAACTGCAGCTTTAGAATTAGAAATTGGGGCTGATACAAATAATATAGAATGTGTTTCTGACAATCCAACAGCCGAATGGGGTCCGTCGCCCGAGGTCTAAGTGATCGATCTGGGGAATGCGAGGGCTATCCACAAAGTACATTACGTTTTCGTTTGCGTCCGTTAGGAGCGGTGCTAGCGCGGCCATCTTGGTGTCATGGCATTCCGCCGCTCAGTCGGCATCCTGCCGTGCTAGAGAGAGATTCGCGCCGTACTCCGTTGAGTTACTGTGACAGTTTGAAATGTCAGCCTTAATTGAAAATGCCGTGAAGTGTGAAGTGCATGCTGTAATAAGGTTTCTGACTGCAAAAAACTGTACACCGATAGAAATCTATCGGCAGCTTTGTGAAGTGTATGGGGACATCATAATCACTGAAGGTGGAGTGCGTCAATGGGTCATAAAATTTAAAAATGGCCGAACTAATGTTCACGACAAAGAGCGAAGTGGAAGACCCGGCATAGTGACTGCCGAACTTGTCGAAAAAGTCGATTTCGCGGTCCGTGAAAACCGTAATTTCACAATAACGGAACTCTCTATGAGTTTTCCACAAATTTCACGAAGTTTTTTGCACGAAATCATTACCGAAAAGCTTTGTTACCACAAGTTTTGTGCAAGATGGATGCCAAAATCTTGACAGAGATTCACAAAAATCAGCGAATGGCTGCAGCGTTAACGTTTTTGGACGCTTACGAGAAAGATGGCGACTCATTGCTCGATCGCATCGTTACTGGTGACGAAACATGGGTTAAGCATGTGATCTGCGAGACAAAATTGCAGTCAATGCAATGGGGGCAAACAAATTCCCCCCAAAAAGCCAAGAAATGCATGCAGACAATGTCGGCAAGGAAGGCGATGGCGACTGTCTTTTGGGACAGAAAAGGTGTGATTTTTGTGGATTCCCTGGAAAGAGGCACTACAATAAACTCTCAAAGGTATTGCCAAACTCTGCACAACCTCAGATAGCGGGCAATATACAAGTACTATCCACAAAGTACATTACGTTTTGGAATTAAAAATAAAGTATTGGAATTTTTTTTTATTATATACAGATGAAAGCCACACTTAAATACAATTTAAGATCTTGCTGATTCACGACAATGCCCAGGCCCACACGGCAAATGCCACTCGTGAAGTTCTCGAATCTTTTAAGTGGGAGTTGTTTCCTCATCCGCCGTACAGTCCCGTCCACGCACCGAGCGACTTCCACTTATTCCCAGCAATGAAGAAGTGGCTGGCTATGCAGCGTTTTGATGACGACGCACAGCTTCAAGTAGAGGTAACCACGTGGTTCAAGGCGCAGGCGGCCGAATTTTACGACGAAGGAATTTCCAAGATCGTACATCGCTACGATAAGTGCCTTAATTTAAATGGCACTATGTAGAAAATTGTATTTAAGTGTGGCTTTCATCTGTATATAATAAAAAAAAATTCCAATACTTTATTTTTAATTCCAAAACGTAATGTACTTTGTGGATAGTACTTGTATATTGCCCGCCTCCCTAACCCAATGATGTGTCTCTTAAATAGTATTTGGGAATTGTCAATTGAAACCTTGGAAAATATACAAGTATTGTGACTGCTAGTCAAGTTTGAGTCGCATGCTGACGCATTAAGGATCCCCCATCACTTTGTACTCTACCCGTTAGCATGCGATAGCTTAAGTAATCTGCTATCCAAAACACAGAAGGCTAAGACGATCGGGCAACTGAAGCAATTGGTCGTGAATGGTAAGTTATCAGACTGTATGCGCAAAGATCTAGATTGTGGATATTACTGGCGCTTGCAGGACTCCCACGAATCGTTGTTTAAATATGTAGAGCAGGTTCGTGAAGCAGTATCGGCACTACATGTGGATGTTCCTGAGGCGAATTTAGTTGCTAATGTCTTGGAAGGTATTTGGTCTGAAGATAGGTCTCGGATCGCACTTTTTTCCTCGTCTGGTCACTCTTCATGAGTTAGAGAATCCTGTTAACTCTGTTATGAAATTGTCTTTTGCCGACAACCAGCGAACTGAGTTAATGGGGGAACATCAAGAATTATCTAACTCGGGTCCAGAAGGCAACATGATAGGTAGAGCGCGCGTTTCAATGAAATCAGGGGCTTGTTTTAGATGCGGCGCACGTGACCATTTAGTACGAGGATGCCCGTGGTTCCAAGGACACCTCGCGCTGAGAAATGACGCCAGGCGGGGGCCGGGGGCGGGGCCGTATCGTCGGGGTGGTGTAGTCCTACACAGGCAGCAACCACGAGTACCTTACTGTTTGTTTGTGCGGCTATAGGGCACGAACCATTGTGTGGGTTACTAGATTCCGGCAGCTCTGTGTCACTCCTTAATTACTAGTGGTTTATTGAATATGGACACTTATGTAGATGATTTCCAGTACGTCCCTCGATTGAGAGATGTCAGGTGGCCAATGACCAAGAGTTACCTCTGTGCGGGGAAGTGTGGGGAAATCTTTCCGCGTGTGAATTTTCATGGCCTGTCAAGTTTTTATTAGTTAAAGGACTGCTGCCTGACTTAATTCTAGGGCATGATTTCTTCCGTAAGAACGGAATGATGTTAGGTTTCGGTACCTGGATCTTTTATTTCAAATTTTCCCCCAACCGGTCGAATTTTTGTTGTTGTGCTCGTGTGGGGACGGGACATGACACCAGTAGTAACACGTGCCCTCTTGGGATAGACCACCTCTCGAATCAACAAGGGAAACAGTTAGGTGAATTTTTGGGAGAATTTCGTGACGTACTTTGTGACAGGTTGGGAGCTACAGACGTCATTAGATACCATATTCGTGTCATGGATGACGGGTCGATTCGCCAGTCTCCATATCGCTTGTCATCACCTAAGATAAAGATATTGCGGCACAACATTGAGGGCTTGTTAAAAGACAGAGACATAAGACCGTCCAACTCCCCCATGCTTCTCCCATTTTCTTAATACCTAAAGATCAGGAGCAGGATTTCCGACCTGTGCTTGATTACAGGCTTCTCTTGGAATTGGTGCCACTGCCCGATCTTACAACTGTTTCACCTGGTTTTCTGGAGCATTTTGGTTTACGGTCCTAGATCTTAACCAGGCTTATTATCAGATACCCTTATCAGAGGAATCTAAGCATCTAACCGCCTTCGCTACGGATTGAAATTTATATGCGTTTAACCTGGTCAGCCGCTGCAGCAGTTTTATCCCGTTTATTGGATAAAAATTTAGGTGATTTGAAGTTTAATTGTGTCTTCAATTATTTGGATGATGTGGTCATATTTAGTGCCTCCTTTAAATTTCGTATGGTCGATGGAATTACAAGAGGATATAAGAAAAAGTTTAAGTGTGAAGACGAGATGTGATTTAAAGTGTTATCTGATAAAACAAATCCTAGACGTGGTAGAACTGATGAACTTGATTTTGTTGGAAGACACGTGGGAAAGGAATAAAGAACAAAATTTAAACTGAAGCAGGTTGCGTGAAATGAAACTCGTAACAACCCCCCGCTAACGGGTCTGCTACCAATGAGACATTGTACTTGCTGCAATTAAGGAAAACGTGGAAGGGAGGACCTGCCAATATAACTTTCTTTTCACACAACCCGTTTATTTAACAATATATAACCACAAAATTTTCTTTAGAAAAATGAAGAAATTCCAAAATACTTTTGACCTTAAACGTTAAGTTTAATAAGCCTTTGCGAAAGAAATCTGAAGTGCTGTATTGCATAACAGCAAACAGTATGACGATGATTACAAAACGGCCGGACCTGGAGCCCGCTCTAATCGGGTGAAACAGCGGTGTTTACTACCACGCTGGACACAGTCTGTCTTATTAAATGCCCTTTTGCAGCACATGAAAACTATGTAAGTACCACTGATGACAAGAGAGATTCAATTACTCAAAACAGATGGCTTAACTTTTAATTTTAAAGCTGTATGTCGAAAGGTTTGGGTTTAAGATGAGCACCTGTACTGAAAGGTTAAACAGATTAGGAAACAATATGACAATGATAGGATTACTTCAAAGCAAACAGCCTCTTAATTTCAATCGGCAACCAAGGTGCGACTGGATCCCAACCCGTTCCTTCTGACAATTTTATTTTGACAAAAGCCCTGGTGACAGGTGACTGTTAATATTTTCAAAGTTAAGCTGATAGTCAGTTATTAAGAGAGCTCTGAAGGAACGTCTTGACACATTACTTGTGAACACTTATTACAAGAGAACTCACTCGGCGGAACCAAAAGATCCAGCTAAAATAGACCAGCAGTGACCCGGTCTTTCAAACACAGCAACGAATAGTTTATTACAACAGGTAGTTCAGATTACAACTAATGACTGAGAAATGCAAATACAATCGAAAAATTGAACCGGTTCACATCTGAATCTAATCACAAGGTCACGCTTTCGTTTAATGGAAACCTGTGCCTTAGTACAATTATTCCAAGTGTACTTACAACCAGGAACTGACACATTAGATCATTAATGATCGGGTACAAACCAGAAAGCAAGGGCAAAATAATAGCAAGACAAATTTTCAAACAATAACTAGTGTCTTAGTGCAGTACTACGGCCTATATTTGCGACCAAAGAGCCGACCGAGTAAAACTCTGAGGGTCGGGTACAAAACAGAAAATAATAAGGAGGGCAGGTAGCTAATGACACAAATCATCACGAGGATTACAGAATGCTACATCCCTTTTTCAGCAAGCAGTTCCATGGATCCACAGCGCACCACAACGGTTACGGAGTGGTGCCGATGAAAGCCAGGTAGAAGAGGGCAGCCAGGCCACGAGTGGTCGTCTGACACGAATGTTGCCAACCAACCGACGGGATATCAGCCTGATGCTTGTAGCCAACGCTGACCCCGGGGAAGTACTCTGGTATCTTCGCTCTGCGAAAGAGGGATAGTCGATACTACACCTAAGCCAGGGGCGCCAGACAGAACAGTCTACTAACCCAACGGCGTCACGGCACAATCAATACCATAAATTCTTGAGTACTCACCCACGGATTTGGTGTTGTTATCAAGTAGTAATGATACCATTTATCGAACGAATTTAGAGACAGGGTACTGGGATCATAACAGCTCAACACATCCGTATGAAAGCGTAAAAGAGGGCTCTAAGAACTCAAATGAGGAAGTTGAAATGAAGGGAAACATCTGCAGCCTTATGAAACTGTTAGCAGAAGACATAGTTGTATACAAGGAGGTGGCATCTTCAGAAACTTCTAGTGGCACACAGACGAACATCCCTAAGACAACTGGTTTGAGCACTACAAGAAGATGACGAAGTCAGTTGTCTAAATACTGTGAGCAAAATGGAATCTTTTGTACAGAAATTAAGTAATTTATGTTCATTCAGTCACGCATGGAAATGTTACAAATCACATCTTTTATTTTTCATATCATCACTGTGAACACACTAGCGAAACAGAAAAGGAAAGGTTATGGATTCAGGTATGGAGAAGTAAGGAAGAACTAAATATTTAGGGAGTTAGCTGGGAATAATAATTTCTTGTGTTTAGCGGTACTTCATTTCAACTACACTGTGTTTGTCTATTTAGCTGTTGATGTACCTTTAGAATTTCTGAGTATAATTGTCACACGTTTGTAATCAATAATAAATGGCGGTGTAGTACACCCACTTGGAAGCATGATCGAAGATGTGCATGAGTTGTCCTATGGCGTCTTTGTAGTTTTCCAAAAACTAGAAATCTTTTCCAACGTATGCTGGCGTGATACCTTCAACAGTGACACTGTACTCCACATGACGGCTTTGAAGTCTCAACAGATCGAACATGCCAGTGAGGAGATGCCGCAGTGAATTCTTCTAGATTTCCGTAATATGTGGCATCACGTTTACACAATTTCCGTAAATTTCAGTTCTATAGCGTCACAGTTGTGTGCAGATCGGACGGATTTGATGGCTGAGAAACGAACGTGAGTGCTCGTCGACTAACTTAGTGGGTTCGTATTTATACCCTTTCAGTAGAGTACAGAGATCATTCACATTGCATGATCTGCTAGCTCCCCACGCTTGCCAAGCAGTAGATGACCGTCTACGCAGTAGATGGTCGTCTACCTGAGGCATCACAGCTCCTGACTTCGGCCATTGTGCCACATGGCCTTTGCTGCAGCTGGATGGCGCCCTTGGGGAGCCCGCTTAATCGGAGTAGGTGGCACCAGGCTGACGTTTTGCACATGGAACATATTGAATTACACCAAAACGATGGTCGTTCTGATCTGACCGTCTCATCAGAGAGGTATAGAAATTTCAGTGCAGACAGTTATAGTCCTACTGCTTTCGCTGCGACCCTGGTTACCCCCTAGGAGGAGGGTAAGCCAGACATCAGGGAGAAAAACAATTTATTCAATACTTAGTATGCACTCGAACTGATGGGGATTTTTTATCTGTGAGAAAGCCATTATTTTTTGTAGAAGATGGTAAGACTTTGGGAAAAATGCGCAATGGATCGCTTTGGTTAAATCCTCCTCTGCTGTACAGTCAATAGCTCTTCATGCTTGAAATCGTTTGGGTGACATGACAGTAATCATTGATCCCACACAAAAGTTTGAATATGATCCATCTTTCACAGAAATCTTACCCCCCAAACAGATGAGAAGCTACCAACTAATATCGAGCGCTGAGGTGTACATTTTGTCTGACTCATCCTAAAAGATCTCATTGGTAATTGAACAGTTGTAGGCACCCTTACCTTAGCCTTTGAAAGGAATGTAATCTCAGAAAAAATTAATCATGGTGTACAGCTGTGACGGAGAACCTTACCTCCTGCCATTCATCAGGTGCTTCTGACCTTATGCTTTGGCCAAATGTCATCCCACTGCACGGCAGACCCAAAATGCGGTAACTGCAGACGATCACTCCACAAGGATACCTTGTGAATGACCACCGTCGAGTGTCAGCTACATGGAACACCATCCTCCATGCATACCAGTTTGCCCAGTCTTCAAGAAAGAAAACACAGGAATATAAATCGATTGGCTGCCTGTCATATACTGAGGCACAAAAAAATATGAATGCCCACATCCTGTAGAAATGACAACCAATAATGCGGAAGTCACAGCCATTATTCCCATTACCTCATTTTTTTCCAAGCCAGTTTTCCCATCACGCTCCTATCTTCTGGTTCCTGCAACACCATCTTTTGGAAGAAGATCCTACATCTGGTCACGGCACCAGCTACCTCTTCTCACATCTACTGGACAGGGTTCCCTCTTGGTACCCCCCTCCCCAGAAAGCTCTGATGCAACTAGGACTTCAGGATCCCAGGCCAACCCACTCTTCACCAGTCCCTATGCTCAGGGCATATAGGGCCTCACAGAATCCTGGCCACCAAAAGCTGCAGAGGAGAGTAGGTGGAGGATCAGGAGCAGGAGGAGGAGGAAGAAGAAGATAGCACAAGGCTACTCTGAAAATCCAGGAGGCGCCAGATCTCTCCCCCCTCCACCCCCCTCCCGCCCCCATGTCTTTGGACTTTGAACTGATGCTCATTGATGTGGTTCCATCCTGGTAATCCTGGGGCGTTACCAGTCCTCTTGGCCCCTTCACATCAAACCAGCACACCTGTAAAGTAATCATTCATGGAAATGTAATGCATATTACTGTCACCTGCCAGAGCACCACCGCCTTATGTACTCCTCTTCTGCAATATGTGTTGCTCTACAAGAAACACACCTCACCAATCCAATGACCATTCCCCAACGCCACATGGTTCTTGTGCATTCAGTGGACTGCAGTGGCCCAGAGAGGGAATCTGGAGGGTCTGTACATTGCTTGGTGCAGATGTCATCAATGAGTGGATTCTACTTCATACCACATTTGAAGCAATAACAGTGCAGTTGAAACGACCTCAGTATCACCATGTGCAACATCTATATACCTCCAGGCAGGCCACCCACTTACATTGAGTTGACCGCCTCATACAACAACTCCCCCCGCCATTTTCTGCTGCCTAGTGGCTTCAGTGCACACCACCACTCTTGGGTGGAGCACCACTTCGTCTGGTAGGGGCCTTCTACTTGACCAGGTTCTTACTGAGCAAGTTCTGTGTCTCTTCAATGATGGTACTTTTACCCTTATCAATGCTGCCCATGGCACCTTTTCAGCTGTCGATCTAATTACATGTGCCTCCAACTCGTGGCTCTTCTATATTGATCAATAAATGAGAACTTTGTGGCGGTGACCTCTTTCCATTGACCCTGTCCGTTCCTCTGCCACTGCCAAACAGACCGACTACCACTTCGATACTTCAAAGAGCCAAATGGCAGTTGAATGCCTCTGCTGCTCACTTTAACCACGCTGTCTGTCTGATTAATATTCGTATTTTAGGTCATGATCTCAGTGTTCCCCAGCATTACATTTGGTATGTGTGGTTTATGACCTTTTTACATGAGGGATTTGTGGGCAGAATACTGATATAACTGCATTTGTAGCCTGCAGAGAACTTGTACGCGAGGGGCCATAGTGGTGGTGATGGAGAACGGGGGGAAATATGGATTGCAGCGCATAAATGTTGTGTCCAGTGTCCAGCGATCTATCTGTGAAGGTGATTCAGGGAAGGAGTGCTCAGTGGATTGTACCTGCAGAGGAACTTTGGGCTGTGGCACCCACCTCTTCCCACTTATTCACAAAACATTTTACTGGGCCCAGTGACAGATCATTGTAAAGACGACCAGTTGCAGAAATTGGGTGAAGGAAGCCATTTGAGAGAGACTGCGGTAATCTGAGCTTTTGTGCAAACGGTGGGATGGTTAAAACTACAAGCATTCTTATGTTAGAAGTTGGGCGATACGAACAGAGCGGCTGGTGCATGTCTTTAGTGGAGGCCAGACTGTAACTCTCGTGACGCCAGGAAGTCACCACGTTCTTTTAGCGAGTGGCAAGAACACATCATGCCTACAACTGTCTGGGAAGCTTAACAGCCGTCTTTACGAAACTGGAAATGTTCAGCCTGGAAAGATTAGTCTCTCTGTAAATGAGGGACTGTCATCCCATATAGGTAGACGTTGTTGCCGAAACATGGCTGACTTACTGTGAGAATGACGCCTCCCTAGTCTAATTTTTTTTTTCAACACGAGAGTTTTTGAGTCACTGATTGACTCTTCTTAGGATATTCAAAGCAGAGGCTTGCTCCCTCAGCGTGGGAACTTCGGTGCCGTGTCTGGATTGGCAACCAGGCCAGTCAAAAAGAGGGGAAATTCATTGAGTAGAGGATAGTTCGATTGATTTGTACAACGTGGAGACGGGTTTTTTTCTGCTAATTCGGTTCCCGCACCGAGTCTTGGTAGAAAGTGTTTATGATTCATTGCTTCTTCATCTTCCGGTCCTCCCCTGATGGAGAACTTCAGGTCTTTCCCCAGTGGGTGGGACTTGTAGTCTGCGACATCTGGTGGACTAAGAGCCAGTGGCGATTTCCAACTCTACCGACAGTGGAACTGCGTATCATCTCGGACAAATCGTGTGTTATGAGGGACAATTTATTCGTCTTGAGTCGGCCGTCTGAAGTTTGACAATTCGAGCATGCGCCGTCGTCCCTGTGCATCAAATTGGTTGGCCAGACCAGAGAACAGGTGCACCTCATACTGAAATCTGGCAGGATTTCAGGGTTGTGATAGAGAAGTTTCCCGCGTTCTAGTAATCAGAACACCAGTCCGTGTAGTTTGCAAGTTTTCATAGATGCGTCAGAATATTACACCTGCCATAACGCGCCGTCCATCGCCCACAGCATGCCGTTTTCTGCTGCCGCCTGAATCAAGGCGAAAGGGAAAGTATTGCTTCACCAGCGTAGGGTTGTTAAATGATATTCACAGCTCCCTGTTCGCCGTGAACCATAGTTTGTGGTGCACGTGATCGTAGTTGATTCCATTTGAACATAACTGGGTCCAATAGTGGATTCATGTAAATAAAGCTAGATTGCGCTGTAAGAAGGATTAATTCAGGAGAGAATTTGTATGAATTCAACACCAATAATACTTTGCCAATCAAACACCATCTTTTTTTCAGATTAAGGTTTGTCATTATTTGTAAGATTTATCAGCTCGATTGTAGTTATAAAAGGATGAATAAAAACCCGTCATTATTTTTATAAACTTAAATACGCCACTGGTCTCATTCATTCTCCTCCAACCATTCACTGTTTTTATTTTATTGTGGTGATACATGGATACACCAGTAATTCCAATTCAGTCGACTAAATTAGTTAATTTGAGTATTAATTTGAGTTCTGAAAGTGACCGTAAACGTAGGCAAGAAAAGTGCCATGAGTAAATTCATTAATTTCATGTATAAAAATTAAGAGCGTAGCTCACGATTTGAAGATTGTTGAGAAGATAATACTTTTATTTATTTAAAGATAATAACATTTAGCATCACTAGGAGAAAAATTATGATTGAAGCAAGTGACCACTTGCACTGTTACCTTTGCTCCCTCTCTGTCAGATTGTATCGATGAGATGTGCAAGACGTCTCTGACACGATCATCCACAAAGCTGGAACAACCACTCCCCTTTCTACAAGTTCTCTTCAGTACCATCTGGTGCCATGTTGAATGAGAGACGTTGCAATAGTCATCAAAGATCACCAAAGCGCGGTGCGTATTACAAGTGATATCCTTTGCAGAATGAGATTTTTCACTCTGCAGCGGAGTGTGCGCTGATATAAAACTTCCAGTGTGCCGGACCGAGATTCAAACTCAGGGCCTTTGCCTTTCGCGGGCAAGTGTTCCACCGTCTGTGCTACGCAAGCACGACTCACGCCCTGTCGTCACAGCTTTACTTCTGCCAGTATCTTGTCTCCTACCTTCCAAACTTCACAGAAGCTCTCCTGCAAACCTTGCAGAACTAGCACTCCTTGAAGAAAGATTATGGTGGAGACATGGCTTAGGCATAGCCTGGGGGATGTTTCCAGAATGAGATTTTCACTCTGCAGCAGAGTGTGCACTGATATGAGGAGACGAGATACTGGCAGAAGTAAAGCTGTGAGGACGGGGCGTGAGTCGTGCTTTGGTAGCTCAGATGGTAGAGTACTTGCCAGAGAAAAGCAAATGTCCACGGTTCGACTCTCGGTCTGGTACACTGTTTTAATCTGCCAGAAAGTTTAATATTCTATACAGACTAACCGGCTGGTACCAGGCTGGACCAAATACATTGCAATAGTTGTTCAGGATCGCTGGAGCGCCCTGTAACATTACAAGTGATATCCTTCGCAGACCAGCCTAATCCTTTAAAGGGACTTCATGCTAAGACTCACTGTCTATTTAAATGCAGTAAGAAGGAAGCGAAGCACTATGTCTCCTCCCTAGGAACACGTTGCTTTATCCCAAATGTTGTCCAAGCTCTGTAGTCCTCTGGGTCACCAAATATCAACAACAGTATCAGACTTCTTCCTTCAGGGTGGTCTCTGTATTGACATATCGGCTTTTGCTGAAGAGCTTGCTACCCACTATGCGATGACATCGGCATCCTCTTGTTACATGGCTGGCTTACAGATGTGTAAGCGATAAATTGAACACATCCCTGTCTCCTCCACCCCTCAGCATGCTGAATTATGTAATGAACCTTTCACTGGATCGGAAAGGCTTCGTGCTCTAGACTCATCGCATGAGATGGCTCCACACACTAATTACATCCACTCTGATAATACAGCCTCTGACTGTTGCTCGATGGCTTCAGCTTTTCAACCATATTTGATTTAACAGTCTTCCTTCGCAATGACAAGACAGTACAATCATTCCAATCCTTATTCTGGGTAAAACCCCAGCGTTCATAGTTACTTACTGGCTGATTAGACTCACCAATGCAAACTGCTTGAAAGGATGGTTGCCCTCAGAATACGCTTTGTTTTAGAATCACGGGGGCTTTTGTCCCCCTGTCTGTATGCTGCCAAGGAAGGACGATCTACAACCAACCATCTGATTAGGTTGGAAAAGGCGATCTGACGGGCTTTTTCTAAAAGCCAACACTTCATTGCAGTCTTTTTTAACCTACATAATGCGTACAGCACCATTTGGAGCCAT
Source organism: Schistocerca serialis cubense (assembly GCF_023864345.2). Taxonomy (NCBI): domain Eukaryota; kingdom Metazoa; phylum Arthropoda; class Insecta; order Orthoptera; family Acrididae; genus Schistocerca; species Schistocerca serialis. The sequence goes on from NC_064643.1 coordinate 577,525,442, forward strand.
GTCATTTTGCTTATCCTCCATGACTGGGGTTCCAAGGCTCCCCACGAATTTTCGTTCGTCAGTTTTTATTCCATTGATTGTTCCCGGTTAGAGGTGGAAGTTAATTCAGTTTTCCATGAGTTCAAGAGAACAGTGTCCCCCAGAGCTCTGTGCTAAGTGTCGCACTCTTCCTCAGCGCCATCAATGGGCTAGTGACTTCTGTCAGGCCACTGGTCACCCCTGCACTGCATGTCAACGACTTTTCATTTGAGAAAGCTCCCACACAACAGCCTTGGTTGAACGTCGGCTCCAAGGCGCTATCTGAAGCTCCTCTGCATGGACATTTTCCCATGGTTTCCAGTTTTCGTCTGGAAAAACGCGGATCATGCATTTCTATCGTCGTTCCATGGTCCATCCTGACCCAGACGTTTGGACGTTATTGCACAAGCCCGATTTTTGGGACTCCTCTATGAAAAGAACTGCCCCATAATCGTCAACTAATGCAAAATGCAAAATTTTAACTCTCTCTGCTTCCTCACCCACATCTCTTGTGGTGCGCATCGCGCTACTGTCCTCCATATCTACTGGGCTCTGATCCAATCCCACTTGGACTTTGGTTGTCAGGTTAATGGCTCGACTGCACCTTAAGCTCTGAAACTGTTAGATCCACTCCGTCATTGTGGAATTCAACTAACCACTGGCGCCTTCTAGACTAGGCCGCAGGCAGTCTTCTTGCCAAGCTCGGGATCTTCTCTCTTCATTTCCGATGGTATCAACTCTTGCTCATCTATGCAATCACTATTCAACAATTTCCTGATCATCCTACATATCCTATTGTTTTTACGCATGAGGGGCTTCGAACCCTCGACACTCGTCCTCTGATATGATTACTAGTTGGTATGTGTCTCGTAGCCCTCTGACTGGTACTTTGCCTGTCCTCCTTGGCGTCTGCTCCTTATTCTTTTTTTCATGTACACCCTCTCTTGGTTGGTGCACGCACGAATGAGGATTGGTCTATTCCAAAGATCTCAAGTCTTAGACGCCTCCACGGCCTTTCGATGTTTGTTTCTTTCCGTTACTCAGTACTATCAGAATGCTACCTTCTTTTACACTGATGGTTCTAAAACCATGGAGAAAATAGGTTATGCGTTTATATCTCCCGCTGTTCAAGAACACCGTTCAGTGCCGGAAATACATAATGTTCTTACGGCGGAGCTGACAGCCATTAACAGAGCCCTCAGTTTTATTAAAGGGGCCTCCCATTGACCGCGTGTTAATATTGTAATGACTCAATGAGCAGTCTCTCGGGCATTGATTGACGTTATTTTTGTCACTCTGTGATATCTGCTATTCGCGACCTTTCTGAACTCCATCGTACTGCCTGCTGTCTTGCCTTTCTCTGGGTCCCAAGTCATGTGGACATCCCATGGAATGTAGAGATGGGGGATGCGCTCTTGAACTAATTCATAGAGTTGAATCTTTCAAAGGAGTGAACAATCAGTGATTCAGAAAAAAAGAACGGTAGCTCCAAACGTTTCCCACGGCAGAGAGAGAGAGAGAGAGAGAAAGAGAGAGAGAGAGACGAAGCATATCAGCAGCGCCTCTGCTGGTCAGAGCACAGTGCACGCCACACAACACAGCCAGCGCCGGCCTCTGCCCTGCTTCTACCTTGGCTGCCTGCATTGTGCAGTGCCCCATTGGATTTTGTGTTTCACATATGCCGTGCCGCCCATGTGCGTCGTCTGCCGCGCGCAGTGTCTGGCGCAGCTTAACTTCGCATCGCACTCTGTCGGCGATCGTTTCAGTCGCACGTCCTGCCCTCTGGGCAGTTGATGCGAGCAACAGGACAGAGAGCCACCTAGCGGATAACATAGGAACTACTTGCAACAACCTGCTCGCAAGGGAGCGGACGATTTGTTTCGGAGCGGGTGAGTTCACCGCTCCCCCCACCCTCGGAACTGGCCCGCTCAACGCTCACCCCACCGTCTCGACTCTAGCCAGAGCGTTGAGCAAAGCGACTCAGGTGTCACTCTGGTCTCTGCGGTCTCGGCTCACGCAGTAATACAGCTCGCGGCTCGACCCGCTCGACTCAGCGCCTCTGCATCGGAGTTCGTCCCTACTGGATATTGTTCTTCGTAGTAATACCGCTATGTATATTACATTATTATGTTATGTATACATCAATTGTTTTTATTTTATTTTTATTTGCTTAAACTGATTAGATTAGGTTCCTGATGACTCCTCTTACTATAGGATTTTTATTATGGACACTCGAATTTACGCTTTAATTACGAGCGAACCGATAAACGTATCGCAAAATGTGATACACCAATATTTTCCTTGTTTTATTCTGCGTAAGGCTATATGCAGCACTTTCGTTTTACAGTCAAATTTTTTTTTTTTTTCTTATTCTGGTACGGATTTTGCGATTTTAGGCGTCTTCGGAAGGAAACGTTCACTTTAAAAATATATGGCTTGCGATGAATTTGTATGAGGTTAATGAAATTTTAATACATTATAGCCAAATATATTGTTAATGTAAATCTCAAGTTACAACATTTTCCGATCACCCAAAAAACCACGATAGTGCAAAATAAATCAATAATCAAAAACTTTGTCATATCATGGAAATTTCAATAAACAATACAAAATTCTTACTCATTATCTGTGTTACTTAAAAATAGGATCAAATAAGATCAAAATACAGGTGTAGTACTGGAATAAACCAAGTTTAAAGGACAATGTGCCTTCCATTTATTTTCTATTGTAAATGAGTGGTGAGTCATGAAAAAGAGCTAATTCATTTCAGGGAGTGAACAGTTCTGATCCAATCTCTGAAAAGAACAGTTTTGCCCATCTCTAATGGAATGGTCTGGCTGACCGTTTGGCTAGAGAAACAACTGCTCACCCTCCACTCGCTGTGATGATGTCAGGTGCAGATATGCGGCGCAAGTAAGGCCTCTGCTCACTCAAAGACGGTACAACATCTGGTGGGCTACGGTAAACTCTAATGATCTCCACACTATCAAGAAATTTGGCTACTGCTGCTCACCAGTCCTCCTTCCATTCCTCCTGCAGCGGTGCCTATGTGCGACCTTAACTATCACTCTCGTTTTGTTATTGATGATCCAACTTGTGTCCATTACATTTTTAGCCTTTTCCCTTTTACTGTTCCGGATCTCTTGACTAAAAGGCATTATTTACTCTGTAGCTGTCTCCACCCAAAATCGGGTTCGCGGGGTCAGATGCGATATGGATTTCTCTCGGCACCGCTGAGCCGTGGGAGACTACCAGTCTGCTCTGACCTACTTACCGATCCGATTCATATACTTCTACATCACCGTCGATTGTTTTCCAGTCCTGGGATCAGTATTGTCTTCAGTGCTCACTTTTACCACTCCTACGTATTTCTCTTAACCGACCACGTTCCTGGTGGACGTCACTACCTCCAGATGAACGAGCCCTTGACCGAGGGACTAATCACCTCGCTGTTTAGTCCTTCAGCCCTCATCAACCAACCAACCAAGCAACCAAAGGAAATTTATTATATTGAGACTTAGAATATTTTCAAGAAGTTTGCAGAAAACCGACGCTAAGGAAATCACATACGGGAGTCACCTGTGTTTTCTTCCAGTCTCTCGGAACTTTCCGCTAGGCGAGAGATTTGCCATAAATCTAAGCTAAGTAATCAACTGGGATTCCATCTCTACCTAGAGACTTAATGCTTTTCAACTCTCAATTGCATTTCAACGCCAGGGGTTCCTATGTCTATGATCTCCATGCACGAGTCTTTGTCCTGGTCAGAAGATAGTAAACCTGCACTATCCTTCTGCGTGACTGATTTTTTTAAAAGTTCCGCTGTTTTCTATTACCCCGTCAGGCTGGTCTACAAACGACTGAGTAGAAGACATCGACGCGCTTAGCAATTTTATATTGGACCAGGACTCTCGACAAGACCTTTTGCTGGCGTACAGCGGTGGAAGCACTTGCAAGCTTCGGGATATATCCTCCTTGGGAACATGATGCTTTATCCCAAGTGTTGTCCAAGCGCTCTGTAGTCCTCTGGGCCACAAAATATCAACAACAGTACCAGATCTCTTCGTTCAGGATGGTCTCTGTACTGACACATCGGCTCTTGCTGAACATCTTGCTACCCACTATGCGATGACATCGGCATCCTCTTGTTACAAGGCTGGCTTAAAGACATGTAAACGATAAATTTAAGACATCCCTGTCTCCTTGACCCCTCAGCAGGCTGAATTATATAATGAACCTTTCACTGAATCAGAACGGCTTCATCCTCTAGCCTCATCGCTTGATATGGCCCCGCGCCTTAATTACATTCACTCAGATAATACAGCCCTTGACTGTTGCTCAAAGGCTCCATCTTTTCAACGACATTTCATTTAACACACACATGCATACACCGTCTTTTGCTCATTGGCTTTTGTGCCTTCTTTTTTGAGCCGGTAGTGCAACAATCTCTGCTACCTTAGCATTTTCCGAATTTTATTATTAAACCATCCTTAATCCACCTGCTCGGCACATAATTCTTCAAGAGCTTTTTACAATCAGGTTAAAATTTGTGAGTATTTTCTCTACGTCCATCACTTTGGAACTAAATGACGCCCATTGATTATCTAAGTAGAACGCTAAGGTTGATCAAAAGCACCCGGACACATATCAGTCGACAGTAATATGGGGTGCGTCAACCTTTCCTCTTTATGACGGCTGAAACTCTGCTGAGGACCCTTTTAATGAGGTTTCTGAAAATCTGTGGACGATTGGCAGCCCATTCTTCCTCGAGAGCCGAAAACAGAGAGGGTCGTGATGTTAGAGGCTAGAGTTTCGAGCGAAGTCGACGTTCTAACTGATCCAAAATGTGTTACATCGGGACCCTGGACAGGCCAGTCCATTTCGGGAATGTTACCGTTCTCAGACTATTGCGACACAGATGCTGCTTTGTGACAGCGTGCATTGTCATGTAGATACAATCAGTCATCGTCTCCGAACTGTTCCTCTACTGTACACAGTACACAATGCAGCAAATTGTGTTCATAACCTTCCACATCCAGCGTTTTCGTAAGTGCCATAAGGGAACATTACCAATAATCGACTTGGTCATCTTTAGAAGGGTTGAAATGCCCCCGATGCATTTGTTACGCAGGTGACGTCCAAAGCCTAGTTCACACTCGAAGTCAGTGAACTTTCCCGACCGAACAACGAAGATAGTGCTTATGCGAACGTGTGTGAGATCAAATTTAAGTTGATCACAGAATGAAGCATTATGTCCAAAAAAAATTACTGTGAAACAAAACAAAAAAGTTACAGACAACGTGGTCGTAAGTGGACATTTGTGAAACCAAAGCCTACTGCAAGGTAACATACAGTACGGTGCTAGTGCACTCAAATACCACGTTTCTTGTATCTGAGGCTGTCGTAAAATTTTGCTTAGCCACAAATATGTCTGACATTTTTAGAACTTTTCGTCACGAAAGTAAACTCGCTAGAATGTGTTGACTGTCAGGTTAAGAGAACAGCGTCCCTCCGATATCATTAGAGAAAGTTACGCCGTCGTTTACGAGGTATCCGTGCACCTTTATTCGAAAGGAAAGAAATAAAAATCGGGGTCGACTCCCCATCGACGACAAGGACAAAGTACAGAGCATAAACTCCAATAAGGCAAGAATAAACAGGGAAAATGGTCATGTCCTCTTCGAAACAAATCATTCTGGCGTTCAGCAAAGTAGGGTTATGGAAACCACGAATGGCCAGACGATGATTTAAATCAAGCTCAGTTAGAATGTGATTCAAGCGTTTAAAGTACTGCTCCACCTCACTCGCTAGTTCTATTTAAGCAACTTCTTCTTCTTCTTCTTCTTCTTCTTCTGCCTTTAACAGACTAGGCTCCCCGACCTGTTATGGCCTCAGAGCCATCTTTTAATTGGCCATCCTACGACCCTCTTCCCTTTGTTTTTGTATCGTAAGGCCATCTTAGCAATCCTTGCCTCTTGCATTTGTTCCAGATGTTCACGTTTTGTTTGTGTTCTTCTATTTCGTGATTTACTGCAAACAATATTCATTTCCTGTCTAGTGATTTAATTAGGAATACTGTCCAACTTGGTGCAACCTTCGTCTGCTCGTAAAAATCTTTCCTCTTCGAAACCCAGAATTCGCTGTCATACAGTAGAAAAGGTATAGTCATAACCTCACAGAATTTCATTTTTGTCTCTCTTCGTGTATTTTTTAATCTTCTGCTTATAGGGACGCATAAAATCTGGTACCTCCGTAATTTAATTTCTAAATCCTTATCTTCGTTAAAAGTAGTACATCTCCCTAAGTAATTGAAATGCTGAACGTGTTCCAAAATCTGCTTTGTATCGGGTATTTTGCATGGAGTGTCATTTATCTTAGTTTTATTCACTATAATCTTAAAATTATAATCTTTTCTAATTAAGTTTAAATTGTGGATTGATTTTTGTAGTTCATCTTCAGAATTTGACATTAATACAATGTCGCTAGCATGTAGTGGCATGTTAATATATTTATCCTTGTGTAAATGCTTCCCTTCTGGCTCTCTATCTTTCCATTTTCGGATGGTATCGTCTACAAAAATATTAAAAAGAGTAGGCGATAAAGTGCACCCAATGTTCACACTTTGGTTTATTAAAATCTTTCCCCCTTTGCAACTGGGGCCTTCAGATATGATGTAAGTTCCATCATACAGACTCTTGATGCAATTCATTAAGTGATTTAGGAATCCACGTTTTACCATAATTTCCCACCTTGTCAAAGGCTTCTTCAAAATCTATAAAACCCAGATAGGTTATTAATTTAAATTCTCTTATTTTCTCTATTATTTGTCGCACAGTGAATAAGCAGCTTAGCTTCCTGAATTCAGTGTATAATACTGCGAATAAAACATGCCACTCAGCACTCAGAACACGTTATGATTAGTGGTGCTGCTAATATTCCAGGCAAAGTGCTCAGCTTGTGTTCCAAGTAATCCAATATCGAGGATCAGATTACGCGTCACTGACCGAAGTCTCTTGTGATGGATAGCACTCTGGCTGGGTTTGTGTTCATCAGCCATCTCCACACTGCGCGCAAAGAGGAGCTCAACGTGAAAGGAGAGTATACAGGCTGTTGCAAGGCTTTAGGTCCAAAATTATAACATTATAGAAGATCCTAAACAGAGTGCTGTAAGGAACTAATGATCGGAAATTATTTAGTTTTTTATTGACGTAAACAACTTGTACGTTAGAGCATCAACTTCAGCTTACAGCAACTGTTCAAAGAGATGACCATCAGTCTCCGTGCGTGTGCCCTCTGAAATACCCCTGTTGTCTGCTGCATGGCGGTACAGGCAGCTAGGAAAAACAGTAGAATTCTACAGTTATTTTATACACCAACGACTTTATGTAACAACTTAGCAAAAAATGTGTGAGTGAGATCTGGCAATTGCCCTGATCGTGGAATAGAACCTGTCCTTCCAGTCTAACGATGAAGGCACCTGTTGTCCAGTGTCTCACGGATGTTAATATTAAAGTGTGATAATAGACTGTCGTGTCGAAACCACTTTATCTCGTGGCAAACAAGAGGTGAAGCCACCAAGAACTATGACAGCACATGCCTAATGAATACCATATAACGTTCACCATTCAAACGGGATGACAGGAAAAAAACAAATTTTAGTCAGTCAAGTACAGCAGCAGCCCACAAGTTAGAGTCAGCAAAGATCCTTTGAGATGAGCGCATCGCATGATTTTCACGACCTACGATACAGCTGTAGAGAGAACATGAAACACCATCACTGTTGTAAAATAAAATTGGCGATTCCCTCACTCAAATTCCCTTCTTCGTTCAGAACATGTCCTACCACTCACACAGTAATATACACACCTACATAACAATCTAATGAATATCAAACTGCATAAAGACAGCAAGACACAAAATAAAGTCGACCGAAATACACAATCCGACATTTGTTAAGATTATAAACAGTAAACACATGTAATCAACAGAAGTTTTTTTTGAGCACACAGTGAAATTGAAGTGTTTTGGTGAAAGAACTAGAAAACGCGGACAATCGGACATTCTGGAGTACACAGAACAACGAAGTGCGATTCTAGGGCAACACATATATGACAAAATCACAAATAGGTCGCAAGTACAAACAAACAATAATTTAATCTTACGTAACTTGCGCTCCAAAAAGTTGTTTTTTACCGAACAAAAAGGAAAAACGAAAAAACTGTAGTACAGTAATCAATATGGAAACACATTTATTATACGCGTGCAACAAACGCGCATTACAGAGCGCTGAAGATCCTCCGCAGATAAAAATATGCGAAACGCGCAAGGAATAAAAAAAAAATAGCATTTTATTTAGTTGCCTAGGTGGATCTTATTTCCAAAATGAAAATAACAGCAGCTAAGGGATGACATAAAACGTAAAAATGACGATGTAAAAAGAGGCTCCATCCCAAACAATACAAACTATAGGAAGCTTGGCACTACAGTACTGCCCTGGATAATATACATTGGCAGAACTGAAATGTCAGATTGAGATTGATTGGCCACACCGCCTACAGCGTTGTTTCCTAAAGAGCTGTAACCGTGCTCCACTCCTACTCTGCACCGTGTGCTCATCGGAGGGACATTTCACAGGCAAGCTGGCGGGTTGAATTTATGAATTTTTTCCTAGACACTCGTAAGAGAAAAACAAAATGTATGGCGCTAAGCGCAAGAAAAGTTAGAACAACTATAAAGTTAGGATAAGAAGATGTAGGACAAGTTAGTGCGTTCCGGTATCTGGGAACCAATATTAAGGAAGTCATTAGACGCAACAAGGAGGTGAATATGCGTACAGCAATTGCCAAGGAAGACTTTAATAAGAAGAGACTTTTATGTGAATGCACACACAGGAACCTAGGAAGAGACTGGCGAAGGGGTTTACATGGAGCGTGGCATTATTACATTACATTACATTTATCGTTTTCCATGCACCCCTTGGAGAGGAGTCTCAGGGATGTGGAAAGAGTCAAAGGTCTTTTCTTTTTTTTCTTTTTTTTTTACTCAGATGCATGGATATTGTACAATTCTAATGCAGACAGAGTTATGAGCTATAATCCTTGTGAAGATATTCATCGATGGAAAAGAAGGAGTCGCCCAACAAGAAGCTCTTTAATTCACTCTGAAACCGATCTTTATCACTACAAGACCTTTGATATGCTCTGGTAAGTTATTGAATACATGAGTACCCATATATTTGACTCCATTTTGTACTAATGTTAAGCTTTTATAGTCCTTATACAGATTGGTTTTGGGTCTGATATTATAATCATGTTTTGCACTCTTTTGTGTAAAAAGAGACTTGGTGGAAATGAAAAAGGACATCAATCAGTATATGTACTGAGAAGAAGTAGTTAAAATACCAAGTTTCGTAAAGAGGTCTCTGCATGATGATCTAGGACTGACAACAGATATAATTCTAATGACTCGTTTCTGAATTTTGAAAATGTTCTCTTTGTGAGAGGACTTTCCCCAAAAAAATTTTCCATAACTCATTAGTGCAATTTAGGTTGTGGTCAATTTGTAGCCCTAAAAATTTGACACTGTCTACAGCTTTAATTTCATTGTTTGAATACATTATACTTATAGGGTCAGGTATTCTTTGTTAAGTACTAAACTGTATGCACTGGGTCTTGTCAAAATTCAATGATAACCCATTTGCTGTGAACCACCGATTGATACTTACAAATATTTCATTAGCTGATTGCTCATTGAGATCAAAACTACTGTTTTTTACACAAATACTTGTATCGTCTGCAAATAAGACAAAATTTTCATTTTGTGACACTGCATATGGAAGGTCATTAATATATAATAGGAACAGCAATGGACCTACAATAGAGCCCTGGGGCACCCCTTGTCTGATGGTTTCATGTTTTGAATGATTATTGTTATGGTAAGCCTGATACAGACACACACTGTTTTCTATTCAAAAGATAGGATGAGAACCACGAGACTGCTACTCCTGTTATCCCATAATATTTTAACTTTTGTATAAGGATATCATGCTTAACACAATCAAAAGCTTTAGCCAGATCACAAAACATTATACGGAACTGAGACATGGACACTGAAGAAAGAGGAAAAAAGAAGAATATAAGCATTTCAGATGTGGATTTGGAAGAGGGTGGACAAAGTGAGAAACTAGAAAGTGTTGAAAAGGGGGGGGAGGGGGGGGGGGGGGAGATAAAGGGATGTTAAAGGTAATCAGCAAAAGGAAACATAACTGCCTTGACCATTGGATGAGAAGATATTGTTTACTGACGGATGATTCGGAAGGAACGGTGAATGGAATACAACGAAGAGGACGCAGAAGATGTCAAACGGTGGACAGGATAAGTATAGGAAACAACTACGAGAAAACGAAGAGGGTAACAAATGACAGGGCCGCATGGAGGGTTACATGAGAATATTGCGAACTGTGGCCATTGGGATCTCCATTATTGCAATACAGTAACAATCATAATCTTTGATTTACGAAAAGCGGATGCCACGCTCTTTATTTGTCCAATTGGGTGAAACGCTTATATTTGGCGATATGGTAACAATCAGTGCTTCGCATTACGATCGCGCTGTTGAATCACTGTAAGTTAAAACTGCAACGGTTACACCTAACACCTATGTCGTCTCATAAAAGTCACTTGAAATCCATCAGACATTGCTCGAGGCACTTTTAACATTCATTTCACTTTTAACTGCAAGACAGTAACATGTTCCTTCGGTAGCGAGTTACGAGTTAACTTCACTGTACGCTAAGATAGACTGCAGAATGAATAGAGCTAACACTCACTTCCCACACATGGCGCATACCGTCCGTCAATCTGCGGCGACACACGAAACTTTTTTTATTCATTTGTTTACATTCAGAAAGTTTTTTAATAAATAATGAGCTGATATAAACTTCGGCATGCGTAAGGATTAAAGTGTGGCCAATTTTTTTTTTCTGACAGTTATTTATTACTATCATTTGAAATTACGCATGTTGTCCCTAACTTTGTACAGACGTATCTCCAGTCTGTTGTAGCTCGAGAACAGAATCTCTTATCGACTAAAACTTTCCCTACTGAGGGTCCAAGTGTCTTGATCATCTGTCGAAGTCGGTAACCTGCCTCTCTATCCCGATAAGCATAGCCGTAGCAGTGAATGTAACTCTGCATTGAAATTTAATTATGATCCACAACATGGTATAAATGCCACAAGTTCTCTGTGGCTCGAAGACTAAGATTCCCGTAACTTTTTATTGATGGAGATAAAAATTTTCTAATTGGAAAAGCGTTTGTCGCGAAAGTTTCCTCTATACTTTCGGACCACGACATGTCGCCGCATTATGCATTAAATGTGTGCCTGCAAGTTTTTGTTGAGAGTAACGCTCCATCTTTGGCGCCTAATTGTACGTAAACATTGGCGAACTCTGCCGTGGACACATGACAGACTACGGCACATCGTTTCTCAAGGCAGCGCCACAAGCGTCGAAGCAACGGTTCTTTGTTATGAAATGTAACCATTTTACAAATACGTGTCTCATGTGCGTTAATCACCGCTTAAAATACTCATTTCTGACCATTGGTCCCGAATCTCTGAATACTCTTTTCAGGATGCTCTGCTGTACGCATAATTTTGACCATGAATGTTTGGGACGCACTATCCGACTTCATAGTCGTTCTTCTCCACGTAAGACACGTGGTCTTTTACAGCTCATTTATTACTACGTCGAAGCTGCTTTCCGGCAACGTGTGATTTGGTTTCCTTCACCTTTACAATCACAAAACATTGAGAATATTCGTAAGGGTATCCATTTCCTTTCAACTGTGCACATTCACGGGCTGTTAAGTTGTGATAGCGGTTACGTCACAAGCATATTTAGGAAATAAAAACATGTACTCGATTATCATACGGAACTTAGGTATATTCACCGCAGAAAGTTCTTTCATTCGCAGCATTAAGGAATTGCACGGATGTATGGAAAATGGTGCAAATCATTAACAGAGATCGAAATAACTAAACAATTCATCTACGGTGGTGGTTTGAAAAGTTCTCGGAATCACTACGAGAGGTCAGCGCTAACGCAACGAGTTTTTTACGTGATATTCATTGGACTGTTGCCTACAAACACGTGCCACGTCGGTGTTCTTGGAAGAGAGCTGTGGCGGTGACGTGCCCCCATTGTTCCCGAGTAGTGATTTACGAAGAGTGAAAAAAATCGAGCCGAGATTAAGTACTTCAGAAAGAAATGTATGAAAGCAAAGGACATTCACGCCGATTTACAGAATACACTAGGGGACTCTGCTCCTTCATATTGAACTGTTGCCAAGTGGACAAATCAGTTTAAATTTTGTCGGGAGAGCTTAGATGATGATCCGCGTGGTGGTCGGCCAAGATGTGTCACTACTCCAGAAATCATTGCAAAAGTGCACAAAATAGTCATGGAGGATCGCCGATTGAAAGTGCGTGAAACTGCTCACGCTTGCCAGATGTCATCTGAAAGTGTATATCACATTTTAAATGAAGAATTAGTAATGAAAAAATTATCTTCAAGATGGGTGTCACGACTCTTGACACTGGATCAAAAACATGCGCCGTCACCATAGCCAACTAAGGTATGAGTTGTTGCCACACCCGCCTTATTCACCTGATATGGCTCCGCCAGACTTCCATCTCTTCCCAAAACTGAAAATTTTTCTTGGTGGACGAAGATTAACTTCAAACGAAGAATTGATAGCCGTAGTTGGCAACTATTTTGCAGGCCTGGAGGAAACTCATTTTTGAGATAGGGTCAAGACGCTGAAACATAGTTGAACCAAGTGCATTAATCTACAAGGAGACTACGTTGAAAAATAAAAAAAGTTTCAGTGATGTAAGTACTGTTTTTCTATTCCATTCCGAGAACTTTTCAGACCACTCTCGTAAAATCTGCTAACAATGTAAGCCCATTAAAATGAGTTATTGGATTGTTGCAGATATGAGCTGCGGAAAGGAGTTTGATTTATTGTGGTATACCAATCGAATCCCAAGATCTGATCGGTCATGAAATTAAAACCACAGTGAGAATCAGAAACTCAATGGGCAGATGTGTTGTGCAGTGTCTCTAGTAGCCAGTTCATCGCGTCATGCTGCAGTTTTCATTTCTGAGCGTTCAGCGAGAACCTAAAGATGTCTACAACAACAGAGCCTAACACTAGTTGCGAAGTGGCAGCAATCATTCGATATTTTCATGTTCAGGAGTTACGCCTGGTTTCATGTAGTTCACACATAGCAAGTGTAGTGTGTGTCAGCAAAGTACAGCAACGGTGCAGGAACTTAAAAGCAGGACGTACAGACGTTCAAGCTGCAGGCAGTCAGGAAAGGAAGCGAGTGTCAAACCGATGGTCCTGTTCAGCGAGCGGATAAGGAGATTCGTTTCCAGTCACTCAGTGTTCAGTGGCGTGATCACCTCAAGCGTTGCTTCCACTGACTACAGAAATATGTGGCTTATGGGGAGCGTTGTGCCCGATTCGTTTTAATTCCCTATGCACAGTCACTGTGCTAGCTAGACTGTTAACAGCACTTTGGAAGTCACGTGTGGTTCTGTTGATTTGATGCGGTTATTACAACCACATCCACCAATGCTCGATGGTCACTTACCGTCGGCTCATAAATTCTGCCTCGTTTTGGTTTCGCGTTTTTACTTTGCATTTCTGCTTCACAAACACGTCAGCAACAGCCGACTTAAAAGGGCTGGAGTGACCCTAATGGTTTTGTAGCTCAGGTGACATCCAAAGACTAGTCAACGTTCGAAGTCACTGGGTTCTGCTAACAGACCCATTCTGCTGTTACTGCTTCTGGAGTGGCCCTGATTGTTTTCTTGCTCATGTGACATCCAAAGACTAGTCAACGATCGAAGTCACTGGGTTCTGCTAACAGACCCATTCTGCTGTTACTGCTTCTGGAGTGACCCTGATGGTTTTGTTGCTCAGGTGACATCCAAAGACGAGTCAACGTTCGAAGTCATTGGGTTCTGCTCACAACCCATTCTGCTGTTACTGCTTCTGGAGCGACCCTAATGGTTTTGTTGCTCAGGTGACATCCAAAGACGAGTCAACGTTCGAAGTCATTGGGTTCTGCTAACAGACCAATTCTGCTGTTACTGCTTCTGGAGTGACCCTGATGGTTTTGTTGCTCAGGTGACATCCAAAGACGAGTCAACGTTCGAAGTCATTGGATTCTGCTAACAGACCAATTCTGCAGTTACTGCTTCTGGAGTGACCCTGATGGTTTTGTAGCTCAGGTGACATCCAAAGACTAGTCAACGTTCGAAGTCACTGGGTTCTGCTAACAGACCCATTCTGCTGTTACTGCTTCTGGAGTGGCCCTGATTGTTTTGTTGCTCATGTGACATCCAAAGACTAGTCAACGATCGAAGTCACTGGGTTCTGCTAACAGACCCATTCTGCTATTACTGCTTCTGGAGTGACCCTGATGGTTTTGTTGCTCAGGTGACATCCAAAGACGAGTCAACGTTCGAAGTCATTGGGTTCTGCTAACAGACCAATTCTGCTGTTACTGCTTCTGGAGTGACCCTAATGGTTTTGTTGCTCAGGTGACATCCAAAGACGAGTCAACGTTCGAAGTCATTGGGTTCTGCTAACAGACCAATTCTGCTGTTACTGCTTCTGGAGTGACCCTGGTGGTTTTGTTGCTCAGGTGACATCCAAAGACGAGTCAACGTTCGAAGTCATTGGGTTCTGCTAACAGACCAATTCTGCAGTTACTGCTTCTGGAGTGACCCTGATGGTTTTGTTGCTCAGGTGACATCCAAAGACGAGTCAACGTTCGAAGCCACTGGGTTCTGCTAACAACCCATTCTGCTGTTACTGCTTCTGGAGTGACCCTGATGGTTTTGTTGCTCAGGTGACATCCAAAGACGAGTCAACGTTCGAAGTCATTGGGTTCTGCTATCAGACCAATTCTGCTGTTACTGCTTCTGGAGTGACCCTGATGGTTTTGTTGCTCAGGTGACATCCAAAGACTAGTCAACGTTCGAAGTCATTGGGTTCTGCTAACAGACCAATTCTGCAGTTACTGCTTCTGGAGTGACCCTGATGGTTTTGTTGCTCAGGTGACATCCAAAGACGAGTCAACGTTCGAAGCCACTGGGTTCTGCTAACAACCCATTCTGCTGTTACTGCTTCTGGAGTGACCCTGATGGTTTTGTTGCTCAGGTGACATCCAAAGACGAGTCAACGTTCGAAGTCATTGGGTTCTGCTATCAGACCAATTCTGCTGTTACTGCTTCTGGAGTGACCCTGATGGTTTTGTTGCTCAGGTGACATCCAAAGACGAGTCAACGTTCGAAGTCATTGGGTTCTGCTAACAGACCAGTTCTGCAGTTACTGCTTCTGGAGTGACCCTGATGGTTTTGTTGCTCAGGTGACATCCAAAGACGAGTCAACGTTCGAAGCCACTGGGTTCTGCTAACAACCCATTCTGCTGTTACTGCTTCTGGAGTGACCCTGATGGTTTTGTTGCTCAGGTGACATCCAAAGACGAGTCAACGTTCGAAGTCATTGGGTTCTGCTATCAGACCAATTCTGCTGTTACTGCTTCTGGAGTGACCCTGATGGTTTTGTTGCTCAGGTGACATCCAAAGACGAGTCAACGTTCGAAGTCATTGGGTTCTGCTAACAGACCAATTCTGCAGTTAATGCTTCTGGAGTGACACTGACGGTTTTGTTGCTCAGGTGACATCCAAAGACGAGTCAACGTTCGAAGCCACTGGGTTCTGCTAACAACCCATTCTGCTGTTACTGCTTCTGGAGTGACCCTGATGGTTTTGTTGCTCAGGTGACATCCAAAGACGAGTCAACGTTCGAAGTCATTGGGTTCTGCTATCAGACCAATTCTGCTGTTACTGCTTCTGGAGTGATCCTGATGGTTTTGTTGCTCAGGTGACATCCAAAGGCTAGTCAACGTTCGAAGTCATTGGGTTCTGCTAACAGACCAATTCTGCTGTTACTGCTTCTGGAGTGACCCTGATGGTTTTGTTGCTCAGGTGACATCCAAAGACTAGTCAACGTTCGAAGTCATTGGGTTCTGCTAACAGACCAATTCTGCAGTTACTGCTTCTGGAGTGACCCTGATGGTTTTGTTGCTCAGGTGACATCCAAAGACGAGTCAACGATCGAAGCCACTGGGTTCTGCTAACAACCCATTCTGCTGTTACTGCTTCTGGAGTGACCCTGATGGTTTTGTTGCTCAGGTGACATCCAAAGACGAGTCAACGTTCGAAGTCATTGGGTTCTGCTATCAGACCAATTCTGCTGTTACTGGTTCTGGAGTGACCCTGATGGATTTGTTGCTCAGGTGACATCCAAAGACGAGTCAACTTTCGAAGCTACTGGGTTCTGCTAACAACCAATTCTGCTGTTACTGCTTCTGGAGTGACCCTGATGGTTTTGTTGCTCAGGTGACATCCAAAGACGAGTCAACGTTCGAAGTCATTGGGTCCTGCTATCAGACCAATTCTGCTGTTACTGCTTCTGGAGGGACCCTGATGGTTTTGTTGCTCAGGTGACATCCAAAGAGGAGTCAACGTTCGAAGTCATTGGGTTCTGCTAACAGACCAATTCTGCAGTTACTGCTTCTGGAGTGACCCTGATGGTTTTGTTGCTCAGGTGACATCCAAAGACGAGTCAACGCTCGAAGCCACTGGGTTCTGCTAACAACCCATTCTGCTGTTACTGCTTCTGGAGTGACCCTGATGGTTTTGTTGCTCAGGTGACATCCAAAGACGAGTCAACGTTCGAAGTCATTGGGTTCTGCTATCAGACAAATTCTGCTGTTACTGCTTCTGGAGTGACCCTGATGGTTTTGTTGCTCAGGTGACATCCAAAGACTAGTCAACGTTCGAAGTCATTGGGTTCTGCTAACAGACCAATTCTGCAGTTACTGCTTCTGGAGTGACCCTGATGGTTTTGTTGCTCAGGTGACATCCAAAGACGAGTCAACGTTCGAAGTCATTGGGTTCTGCTAACAGACCAATTCTGCAGTTACTGCTTCTGGAGTGACCCTGATGGTTTTGTTGCTCAGGTGACATCCAAAGACGAGTCAACGTTCGAAGCCACTGGGTTCTGCTAACAACCCATTCTGCTGTTACTGCTTCTGGAGTGACCCTGATGGTTTTGTTGCTCAGGTGACATCCAAAGACGAGTCAACGTTCGAAGTCATTGGGTTCTGCTATCAGACCAATTCTGCTGTTACTGCTTCTGGAGTGACCCTGATGGTTTTGTTGCTCAGGTGACATCCAAAGACGAGTCAACGTTCGAAGCCACTGGGTTCTGCTAACAACCCATTCTGCTGTTACTGCTTCTGGAGTGACCCTGATGGTTTTGTTGCTCAGGTGACATCCAAAGACGAGTCAAAGTTCGAAGTCATTGGGTTCTGCTATCAGACCAATTCTGGTGTTACTGCTTCTGGAGTGACCCTGATGGTTTTGTTGCTCAGGTGACATCCAAAGAGGAGTCAACGTTCGAAGTCATTGGGTTCTGCTAACAGACCAATTCTGCAGTTACTGCTTCTGGAGTGACCCTGATGGTTTTGTTGCTCAGGTGACATCCAAAGACGAGTCAACGTTCGAAGCCACTGGGTTCTGCTAACAACCCATTCTGCTGTTACTGCTTCTGGAGTGACCCTGATGGTTTTGTTGCTCAGGTGACATCCAAAGACGAGTCAACGTTCGAAGTCATTGGGTTCTGCTATCAGACCAATTCTGCTGTTGCTGCTTCTGGAGTGACCCTGATGGTTTTGTTGCTCAGGTGACATCCAAAGACTAGTCAACGTTCGAAGTCATTGGGTTCTGCTAACAGACCATTCTGCAGTTACTGCTTCTGGAGTGACCCTGACGGTTTTGTTGCTCATGTGACATCCAAAGACGAGTCAACTTTCGAAGCCACTGGGTTCTGCTAACAACCCATTCTGCTGTTACTGCCTCTGGAGTGACCCTGATGGTTTTGTTGCTCAGGTGACATCCAAAGACGAGTCAACGTTCGAAGTCATTGGGTTCTGCTATCAGACCAATTCTGCTGTTACTGCTTCTGGAGTGACCCTGATGGTTTTGTTGCTCAGGTGACATCCAAAGGCTAGTCAACGTTCGAAGTCATTGGGTTCTGCTAACAGACCAATTCTGCTGTTACTGCTTCTGGAGTGACCCTGATGGTTTTGTTGCTCAGGTGACATCCAAAGACTAGTCAACGTTCGAAGTCATTGGGTTCTGCTAACAGACCAATTCTGCAGTTACTGCTTCTGGAGTGACCCTGATGGTTTTGTTGCTCAGGTGACATCCAAAGACGAGTCAACGTTCGAAGCCACTGGGTTCTGCTAACAACCCATTCTGCTGTTACTGCTTCTGGAGTGACCCTGATGGTTTTGTTGCTCAGGTGACATCCAAAGACGAGTCAACGTTCGAAGTCATTGGGTTCTGCTATCAGCCCAATTCTGCTGTTACTGCTTCAGGAGTGACCCTGATGGTTTTGTTGCTCAGGTGACATCCAAAGACGAGTCAACGTTCGAAGTCATTGGGTTCTTGCTAACAGACCAATTCTGCAGTTACTGCTTCTGGAGTGACCCTGATGGTTTTGTTGCTCAGGTGACATCCAAAGACGAGTCAACGTTCGAAGCCACTGGGTTCTGCTAACAACCCATTCTGCTGTTACTGCTTCTGGAGTGACCCTGATGGTTTTGTTGCTCAGGTGACATCCAAAGACGAGTCAACGTTCGAAGTCATTGGGTTCTGCTATCAGACCAATTCTGCTGTTACTGCTTCTGGAGTGACCCTGATGGTTTTGTTGCTCAGGTGACATCCAAAGGCTAGTCAACGTTCGAAGTCATTGGGTTCTGCTAACAGACCAATTCTGCAGTTACTGCTTCTGGAGTGACCCTGATGGTTTTGTTGCTCAGGTGACATCCAAAGACTAGTCAACGTTCGAAGCCACTGGGTTCTGCTAACAACCAATTCTGCTGTTACTGCTTCTGGAGTGACCCTGATGGTTTTGTTGCTCAGGTGACTTCCAAAGACGAGTCAACGTTCGAAGTCATTGGGTTCTGCTAACAGACCAATTCTGCAGTTACTGCTTCTGGAGTGACCCTGATGGTTTTGTTGCTCAGGTGACATCCAAAGACGAGTCAACGTTCGAAGCCACTGGGTTCTGCTAACAACCCATTCTGCTGTTACTGCTTCTGGAGTGACCCTGATGGTTTTGTTGCTCAGGTGACATCCAAAGACGAGTCAACGTTCGAAGTCATTGGGTTCTGCTATCAGACCAATTCTGCTGTTGCTGCTTCTGGAGTGACCCTGATGGTTTTGTTGCTCAGGTGACATCCAAAGACTAGTCAACGTTCGAAGTCATTGGGTTCTGCTAACAGACCATTCTGCAGTTACTGCTTCTGGAGTGACCCTGACGGTTTTGTTGCTCATGTGACATCCAAAGACGAGTCAACTTTCGAAGCCACTGGGTTCTGCTAACAACCCATTCTGCTGTTACTGCCTCTGGAGTGACCCTGATGGTTTTGTTGCTCAGGTGACATCCAAAGACGAGTCAACGTTCGAAGTCATTGGGTTCTGCTATCAGACCAATTCTGCTGTTACTGCTTCTGGAGTGACCCTGATGGTTTTGTTGCTCAGGTGACATCCAAAGGCTAGTCAACGTTCGAAGTCATTGGGTTCTGCTAACAGACCAATTCTGCTGTTACTGCTTCTGGAGTGACCCTGATGGTTTTGTTGCTCAGGTGACATCCAAAGACTAGTCAACGTTCGAAGTCATTGGGTTCTGCTAACAGACCAATTCTGCAGTTACTGCTTCTGGAGTGACCCTGATGGTTTTGTTGCTCAGGTGACATCCAAAGACGAGTCAACGTTCGAAGCCACTGGGTTCTGCTAACAACCCATTCTGCTGTTACTGCTTCTGGAGTGACCCTGATGGTTTTGTTGCTCAGGTGACATCCAAAGACGAGTCAACGTTCGAAGTCATTGGGTTCTGCTATCAGCCCAATTCTGCTGTTACTGCTTCAGGAGTGACCCTGATGGTTTTGTTGCTCAGGTGACATCCAAAGACGAGTCAACGTTCGAAGTCATTGGGTTCTTGCTAACAGACCAATTCTGCAGTTACTGCTTCTGGAGTGACCCTGATGGTTTTGTTGCTCAGGTGACATCCAAAGACGAGTCAACGTTCGAAGCCACTGGGTTCTGCTAACAACCCATTCTGCTGTTACTGCTTCTGGAGTGACCCTGATGGTTTTGTTGCTCAGGTGACATCCAAAGACTAGTCAACGTTCGAAGTCATTGGGTTCTGCTAACAGACCAATTCTGCAGTTACTGCTTCTGGAGTGACCCTGATGGTTTTGTTGCTCAGGTGACATCCAAAGACGAGTCAACGTTCGAAGTGATTGGGTTCTGCTAACAGACCAATTCTGCAGTTACTGCTTCTGGAGTGACCCTGATGGTTTTGTTGCTCAGGTGACATCCAAAGACGAGTCAACGTTCGAAGCCACTGGGTTCTGCTAACAACCCATTCTGCTGTTACTGCTTCTAGAGTGACCCTGATGGTTTTGTTGCTCAGGTGACATCCAAAGACGAGTCAACGTTCGAAGTCATTGGGTTCTGCTATCAGACCAATTCTGCTGTTAGTGCTTCTGGAGTGACCCTGATGGTTTTGTTGCTCAGGTGACATCCAAAGACGAGTCAACGTTCGAAGCCACTGGGTTCTGCTAACAACCCATTCTGCTGTTACTGCTTCTGGAGTGACCCTGATGGTTTTGTTGCTCAGGTGACATCCAAAGACGAGTCAAAGTTCGAAGTCATTGGGTTCTGCTATCAGACCAATTCTGGTGTTACTGCTTCTGGAGTGACCCTGATGGTTTTGTTGCTCAGGTGACATCCAAAGAGGAGTCAACGTTCGAAGTCATTGGGTTCTGCTAACAGACCAATTCTGCAGTTACTGCTTCTGGAGTGACCCTGATGGTTTTGTTGCTCAGGTGACATCCAAAGACGAGTCAACGTTCGAAGCCACTGGGTTCTGCTAACAACCCATTCTGCTGTTACTGCTTCTGGAGTGACCCTGATGGTTTTGTTGCTCAGGTGACATCCAAAGACGAGTCAACGTTCGAAGTCATTGGGTTCTGCTATCAGACCCATTCTGCTGTTGCTGCTTCTGGAGTGACCCTGATGGTTTTGTTGCTCAGGTGACATCCAAAGACTAGTCAACGTTCGAAGTCATTGGGTTCTGCTAACAGACCATTCTGCAGTTACTGCTTCTGGAGTGACCCTGACGGTTTTGTTGCTCATGTGACATCCAAAGACGAGTCAACTTTCGAAGCCACTGGGTTCTGCTAACAACCCATTCTGCTGTTACTGCTTCTGGAGTGACCCTGATGGTTTTGTTGCTCAGGTGACATCCAAAGACGAGTCAACGTTCGAAGTCATTGGGTTCTGCTATCAGACCAATTCTGCTGTTACTGCTTCTGGAGTGACCCTGATGGTTTTGTTGCTCAGGTGACATCCAAAGGCTAGTCAACGTTCGAAGTCATTGGGTTCTGCTAACAGACCAATTCTGCTGTTACTGCTTCTGGAGTGACCCTGATGGTTTTGTTGCTCAGGTGACATCCAAAGACTAGTCAACGTTCGAAGTCATTGGGTTCTGCTAACAGACCAATTCTGCAGTTACTGCTTCTGGAGTGACCCTGATGGTTTTGTTGCTCAGGTGACATCCAAAGACGAGTCAACGTTCGAAGCCACTGGGTTCTGCTAACAACCCATTCTGCTGTTACTGCTTCTGGAGTGACCCTGATGGTTTTGTTGCTCAGGTGACATCCAAAGACGAGTCAACGTTCGAAGTCATTGGGTTCTGCTATCAGCCCAATTCTGCTGTTACTGCTTCAGGAGTGACCCTGATGGTTTTGTTGCTCAGGTGACATCCAAAGACGAGTCAACGTTCGAAGTCATTGGGTTCTGCTAACAGACCAATTCTGCAGTTACTGCTTCTGGAGTGACCCTGATGGTTTTGTTGCTCAGGTGACATCCAAAGACGAGTCAACGTTCGAAGCCACTGGGTTCTGCTAACAACCCATTCTGCTGTTACTGCTTCTGGAGTGACCCTGATGGTTTTGTTGCTCAGGTGACATCCAAAGACGAGTCAACGTTCGAAGTCATTGGGTTCTGCTATCAGACCAATTCTGCTGTTACTGCTTCTGGAGTGACCCTGATGGTTTTGTTGCTCAGGTGACATCCAAAGGCTAGTCAACGTTCGAAGTCATTGGGTTCTGCTAACAGACCAATTCTGCAGTTACTGCTTCTGGAGTGACCCTGATGGTTTTGTTGCTCAGGTGACATCCAAAGACTAGTCAACGTTCGAAGCCACTGGGTTCTGCTAACAACCAATTCTGCTGTTACTGCTTCTGGAGTGACCCTGATGGTTTTGTTGCTCAGGTGACATCCAAAGACGAGTCAACGTTCGAAGTCATTGGGTTCTGCTATCAGACCAATTCTGCTGTTACTGCTTCTGGAGTGACCCTGATGGTTTTGTTGCTCAGGTGACATCCAAAGACGAGTCAACGTTCGAAGTCATTGGGTTCTGCTAACAGACCAATTCTGCAGTTACTGCTTCTGGAGTGACCCTGATGGTTTTGTTGCTCAGGTGACATCCAAAGACGAGTCAACGTTCGAAGCCACTGGGTTCTGCTAACAACCCATTCTGCTGTTACT
Source organism: Schistocerca serialis cubense (assembly GCF_023864345.2). NCBI lineage: Eukaryota > Metazoa > Arthropoda > Insecta > Orthoptera > Acrididae > Schistocerca > Schistocerca serialis. Next base: position 577,548,225 of record NC_064643.1, read on the forward strand.
GCTTCTGGAGTGACCCTGATGGTTTTGTTGCTCAGGTGACATCCAAAGACGAGTCAACGTTCGAAGTCATTGGGTTCTGCTAACAGACCAATTCTGCAGTTACTGCTTCTGGAGTGACCCTGACGGTTTTGTTGCTCAGGTGACATCCAAAGACGAGTCAACGTTCGAAGCCACTGGGTTCTGCTAACAACCCATTCTGCTGTTACTGCTTCTGGAGTGACCCTGATGGTTTTGTTGCTCAGGTGACATCCAAAGACGAGTCAACGTTCGAAGTCATTGGGTTCTGCTATCAGACCAATTCTGCTGTTACTGCTTCTGGAGTGACCCTGATGGTTTTGTTGCTCAGGTGACATCCAAAGACTAGTCAACGTTCGAAGTCATTGGGTTCTGCTAACAGACCAATTCTGCTGTTACTGCTTCTGGAGTGACCCTGATGGTTTTGTTGCTCAGGTGACATCCAAAGACTAGTCAACGTTCGAAGTCATTGGGTTCTGCTAACAGACCAATTCTGCAGTTACTGCTTCTGGAGTGACCCTGATGGTTTTGTTGCTCAGGTGACATCCAAAGACGAGTCAACGTTAGAAGCCACTGGGTTCTGCTAACAACCCATTCTGCTGTTACTGCTTCTGGAGTGACCCTGATGGTTTTGTTGCTCAGGTGACATCCAAAGACGAGTCAACGTTCGAAGTCATTGGGTTCTGCTATCAGACCAATTCTGCTGTTAGTGCTTCTGGAGTGACCCTGATGGTTTTGTTGCTCAGGTGACATCCAAAGACTAGTCAACGTTCGAAGTCATTGGGTTCTGCTAACAGACCAATTCTGCTGTTACTGCTTCTGGAGTGACCCTGATGGTTTTGTTGCTCAGGTGACATCCAAAGACGAGTCAACGTTCGAAGCCACTGGGTTCTGCTAACAACCCATTCTGCTGTTACTGCTTCTCTGCTGACAACACACAACTCCCCACCGTTTTTTTTACTGGTGGATCAGTTTCTCGTGACATCTAGTGGTCAGTTCCTCATTACATAGGGTTGTCCGTATACCTGTGATCAGATAGTGTACGAAGGCCATTTTCCTAGAGTGCCACAGCAATATGATTTGCAATATATTTCATTTGAATTCTTAGTAGCTGTCGGTTAATTAATAGCAGAATATCTATAAATTGCATTCTGAGGTCTTGTCAGTTAATTAATAGCAGAAGCCTTGCGATACAGCGTGACTTGTTGTTTTTCTTTATCGTTATTGTTATTATTATCAGTAGTATTAGCGCTTCCTTTTGACATAAATCAGTATCACATTTCACTAAGCAACTGCTTAAGACCAATGTAACATTTCTAGGAATATTCTCATGGAGTGCGCTAGAGAAAGTGTTTCTCACATTAACCCTAGTAATAGCGACGCATTTTCCACAACGCTCATTCTATTGGGGGGGGGGGGGGGGAGAATCTTTGTGCCTACCATAAAAAGAGGGAGAAATTCGTTAACTTTTGTTGACTTACGAGTTTATTAACAATGTTCGTTTCAAAGAGGTACTGATGTGTAAGTAGGGTTCAGAACCTTGAAATAACTGTTATCACACTCTTAGGAACATCGACGCACTTTCAATAACGTTTCCTACCAAGCTGTAGGTAATTACTTTACGATCACCACAAAAAAGTTTAAAAATACAAATTTCAGCAATTATCGTTGACTAGGGTTCTGTACCTCAATCTGTAAAAAACAGGAACCCTTATAAAGATCTCTGTGTGTCCGACAGTTAACAAAGGAAATTTTGGAAATTTGTGGTAAGGTCCTATGAGACCAAACTGGTGAGGTCCTCGGTCCCTAAGCTTAAGCACTACTTAATCTAACGTAAACTAACTACCGCTAAGGACAACACACACACATCCATGCTCGAGGGAGGACTCGAACCTGCGACAGATGAAGCCGCGCGGACCGTGACAAGACGACACAGACCGCGGGGCTACCCCGCGCGGCACGTATAGTCCCTTGGCGGTCTAAAAAATTTAAATTCTAATTAAATTAAGTCAAAAGATACGGCTATTTATGTAACATATTTTGACACTAGGAAATTGACTTATCAAAACCTGTAAGATACTACCTCTTGATTTAGAATCATGGAATTTAGCAACGAGGTTTCACAATACAAGTAACGAGAACAATCCAAAAATTCTTAATTTTTAATTATAGAACACGAAAAAATATTTTTGTCTTTTTTACACGTCAGTTTGCCCGTCTGTTAAGACCCTTTTTTCTCTTAAGCAATTTGGCATATCAAGTTCAAATTCACGTCAAATACAAAGATCGATGGTTCCCTGGCGGTGCAAAAAGTATAAGCTTCTAAGTCAACTCAGTGAGAAAATACGGGCTTTTATCTCATACATTTTCATAGTCGAAAACTGACTCATCAAAACCTGTAGTGTACTTCGCGTTGACCTAGAATCATGAAATTTGGCAACAAGCAAGGTTTTACAGTAGAGTTAATAATCAGCACTAGCGGTCGGAGACTTCCGGCATAAGAAGTCATCCTTGCCAAAGAGGGCGGAGGAGCGGACAGAGGTTCAGGGCACTCTCTTGTCCTAGGCGTGGGAAACTGCCATTGAAGGAGGAAGAATCAGACACGTAACGTGTATCCACAGGGCATGTGACCTGTAATTGAAGAAGTTTCATGATGATCTCTCCTTTAGCAAAAGATTCCGGAATAGTCACCCAATTCGGATCTCCGGGAGGGGACTGCCAAGGGGGAGGTTAGCATGAGAAAAAGATTGAATAATCAACGAAATAATAACATTCTACGAGCCGGGGCGTAGAATGTCAGAAGTTTGAACGAGGTAGTGAAATTAGAAAATCTGAAAAGGGAAATGCAAAGGCTCAATCTATATATAGTAGGGGTCAGTGAAGTGAAGTGGAAAGAAGACAAGGATTTCGGTCAGACGAGTGTGGGGTAATATCAACAGCAGCAGAAAATGGTTTAACGGGAGTAGGATTCCTTATGTATAGGAAGTTAAGGCAGAGAGTGTGTTACTGTGAACAGTTCAGTGATAGGGTTATTCTTAGCAAATCGACAGCAAATCAACACCGACAACGATAGTTCAGGTATATAAGCCGACGTCGCAAGCTGAAGATAAAGAGATAGAGAAAGTGTATGAGGACATCGAAAGGGTAATTCAGTAAGTAAAGGGAGATGAAAATCTAATGGTCATGGAAGACTGAAATGCAGTTGTAGGAGAAGGAGTAGAAGAAAAGGTTACAGTAGAATATGGGCTTGGAACAAGGGATGAGAGAGGAGAAACATTAACTGAGTTCTGTAATAAACTTCAGCTAGTAATAGCTAATACTCTGTTCAGGGATCAAAAGAGAAGGAGGTATACTTGAAAAAGGCCGCGTGACACGGGAATATTTCAACTACATTACATCATGGTCAGACAGAGAATCCGAAATCAGATACTGGATTGTAAGGCGTACCCAGGAGCAGATATAGACTCAGATCACAACACAGTATTGATGAAGGGTAGGCTGAAGTTAGTCAAGAAGAATCAATAAGCAAAGAAGTACTAGGGAATGATGAGATACCCTGGAAGTTCTCTAAGGCTATAGATTCAGCAATAAGGAATAGCTCAGTAGGCAGCACAGTTGAAGAGGAATGGGCATCCCTAAAAGGGCGATGACAGAAGTTGGGAAGGAAAACATACAAAGAAGGTAACTGCGAAGAAACCATGTGTAACAGAAGATATGCTTCAATTGAGCGATGAAAGGAGGAAGTACAAAAATGTTCTAAAAGACTGGGGGATACAGAAATACAAGTCGCTGAGGAATGAAATAGGAAGTGCACGGAAGCTAAGACGAAATGGCTGCTTGAAAAATGTGCAGAAATCGAAAAAGAAATGATTTTTGGTAGGACTGACTCAGCATACAGGAAAGTCAAAACAACCTTCAGTGACATTAAAAGCGAGAGCGACAACATTAAGAGTGCAACGGGAATTCCACTGTTAAATACAGCCGAGAGAGCGATAGGCGGAAAGAATACATTGAAAGCCTCTATGAGGGGAAGATTTGTCTGATGTGATAGAAGAAGAAACAGGAGTCAATTTAGAAGAGACGGGGGACCCGGTATTAGAATGAGAATTTAAAAGAACTTTGGAGGACTTAAGATGAAATAAGGCAGTAGAGACAGATAACATACCATCAGAATTCCTAAAATCGTCGGGGGAAGTGGCAACAAAACGACTATTCACGTCGGTGTGTAGAATGTATGAGTATAGCGACATACCATCTGACTTTCGGAAAAACATCATTCACACAGTTCCGAAGATGGCAAGAGCTGACAAGTGCGAGAACTATCGCATCCAAGTTGCTGACAGAGGAATGGAAAAGAAAATTGAGGACGCACTAGATGACGATCAGTTTGGCTTTCGGAAAGGTAAAGGCACGAGAGAGGCAATTATGAGTTTGCGATTAATAAATGAAGCAAGACTAAAGAAAAATCACAGGGTTTGTCGACCTGGAAAAAGCGTTCGATAATGTAAAATGGTGCAAGATGTTCGAAATTCTGAGAAAAATAGGAGTAAGCTATAGGGAGAGACGGGTTATATACAATATTTACAACAGCCAAGAGGGAATAGTAAGAGTAAACGAGCAAGAAAGAAGTGCTCGTACTAAAATGGGGTGTATGAGTAGGATATAGTCTTTCGCCCCTACTATTGGAGCTGTACATCGAGGAAGCAATGATGGAAATATAGAAAGGTTCAGGAGTGGAATTAAAATTCAAGGCGAAAGGATATCAATGATACGATTCGCTGATGACATTCCTATCCTGAGGGAAAGTGAAGAAGAATCACATGATCTGCTGAATGGAATGAACAGTCTAATGAGTACGCAATATGGACTGAGAGTAAATCGAAGAAAGACGAAGGTAATGAGAAGTAGTAGAAATGAGAACAACAAGAAACTTAATATCAGGATCGACGGTCACGAAGTAGATGAAGTTAAGGAATTCTGCTACTTAGGCAATAAAATAACGAGTGACAGACGCAGGTAAGGAGTACATCAAAAGCAGACTAGCAATGGCAGAAAGGGCATTCCTGTCCAAGAGAAGTCTACTAATATCAAATACTGGGCCGGCCGCGGTGGTCATGCGGTTCTAGGCGCTCAGTCCGGAACCGCGCGACTGCTACGGTCGCAGGTTCGAATCCTGCCTCGGGCATGGATGTGTGTGATGTCCTTAGGTTAGTTAGGTTTAAGTAGTTCTAAGTTCTAGGGGACTGATGACCACAGATGTTAAGTCCCATAGTGCTCAGAGCCATTTGAACCATCAAATACTGGCCTTAATCTGAGGAAGAAATATCTGAGAATGTTCGTCTGGAGTACAGCATTGTATGGTAGTGAAACATGGACTGTGGGAAAATCGGAACAGAAGAGAATGGAAACATTTGAGATGTGGTGCTACAGACGAATGTTGAAAATTGGTTGGACTGATAAGGTAAGGAATGAGGAGGTTCTGTGCAGAGTCGGAGAGGAAAGGAATATGTGGAAAACACTGATAAGGAAAAGGGACAAGGTGATAGGATGTGTTAAGACATAAGGGAATGACTTGCATGGTACTAAAGGGAGCTGTAGAGGGTAAAAACTGTAAAGGAAGGCAGAGATTGGAATACATCCAGCAAATGGTTCAAATGGCTCTGAGCACTATGGGACTTAACATCTATGGTCATCAGTCCCCTAGAACTTAGAACTACTTAAACCTAACTAATCTAAGGACATCACACAACACTCAGTCATCACGAGGCAGAGAAAATCCCTGACCCCGCCGGGAATCGAACCCGGGAACCTGAGCGCAGGAAGCGAGAACGCTACCGCACGACCACGAGCTGCGGACATATCCAGCAAAAAATAGAGGACGTAGGTTGCAAGTACTACTATGAGATGAGGAGGTTGGCACAGGAGAGGAATTCGTGTCGGGTCGCATCAAACCAGTCAGAAGACCGATGACCCAAAAAAATATTATATCACACGAAAAAACATTTCTTTTGTCATTTGTTGTCCGACAAGCTTGAAACTGAAACATTTTCGAAAGACTCGGAATCGCTGGGAGCGATATCTTTCCAGTATCACTGTCAATAACAGACAAAAATCGCCGGCAGCGGTGGCCGAGGGGTTCTAGGCGCTTCAGTCCGGAACCGCGCGACTGCTATGGTCGCAGGTTAGAATCCTGCCTCGGGCATGGATGTGTGTGGTGTCCTTACGTTAGTTAGGTTTAAGTAGTTTTAAGTTCTAGGGGACTGATGACCTCAGATGTTAAGTCCCATAGTGCTCAGAGCCATTTTTTTTTGACAAAAATCATTATTCTGGATTCCCGAAATGGACAAATTGTGTAGTTTGTATGGAACCCTCAGTGCGCGTGTCCCATTCGTACCATCCCAGTTTTTATCTTAGAAATAGGATGGCTTTGTGGCGGAGGGATAGGGCTCTGGAGACGATTGTGAGCTGACGGTCCTCATCGATTCATCCGTTTAGCACAAGGGTCCGCTCGGCGGGCAACTTGTGGAAGCTCGCCAGATTTAAGGCTCGCTTGAAGCTGACGAGGAGGCGGAACTGAAGCAAAGTTGGAGAACTCCAAGAAAGAAAAGTGGGAAGCGAAGCGACAGAAAGAGAGCAGGTGGCTGTGGCGGAGGCTGCAAGTAATTGGCGTCCTGAGGGGAGGTTTGGGGAGGGGTGGCGGAGCGGTGGCAGTGATTGCGAGCGCAGTTGTAGCAAGGTGGGTGCGGGCCGGATCGATACCCCCACCCGGGCGGCGCCGGGACAGCCCTTATAAAAGCTACAGCAGCGGGGCACGGCCCCCACCGCCCGGCCAGCCAGCTAGGCAGCGCACGACAGCCGCGGCACGTCACACCACACGACGGCGCGCGCGCTCGCTCGCCAGCCAGCCAGCATCCACCGCGCCAGTTCGCCGCACGCCTCCGCTCGGACACCACTGTACTGCCAGCTACAGCGACCCGCAACAGGTGAGTCACTGGGCCAACAGCGCAACCGCCTCAGACAGCCGCTAATGACCCGCGTCCACAGCGTGCCAGCGCACTAGGCGGGCGACGCCGAGTGTACGCGACGAAACATCAGCTTGGCACGTGCGCAGCGGCCTGCAACACACACTGACGCTCACCGCTACATGTTTCGTATCTAAGTCCTTTATAAGGGAGAAACGTTTAGTCAGTTACTCGCTCACCTTTTATTCGTCTGAACTGCCCTAGTAGCGGCAAATCACAATAACTCTGCATCCACATCTCAGTACGCCACTTTTTAACTGAATATATTTTATTTCCAACATCGAGGGCAGAGATTAGTTTACCTGCTGATGTGTACTGTTTCTGTCTACGACGAGACTAATGAGGTACGAGTTTTAAGATTGTGTGACATGGTTTAATTATTACAGAGAAGGTTTTAATGTGTTGTCAGCGTAAAAGACGCATTCCAGTTCTCTGGAAGTGATCAGCCACGCACACACACGTTCTGTCGTGAGCCTTTATTCTATAGTTCAGTCGGGATTTTAATAGCACATAGCACACTTTAACATTAATATAGTTGATAATTTTACATTCTTCGTGATCGGATATGATTGAGTACGTGAAAATTGGAGAGAGCAATAGTAGTATCTCTCTCTCTCTCTCTCTCTCTCTATCTCTATCTGTGTGTGTGTGTGTGTGTGTGTGTGTGTGTGTGTGTGTGTGTGTGAGAGAGAGAGAGAGAGAGAGAGAGAGAGAGAGAGAGAGAGAGAGAGAGCACTGGGATACAACAATCTCATAGCTTCAGTCACAGGTAACGCAAATGACATATTTCGAATCATTAGTAAGACAGTGGGAGACGCAGTTCGTATACGAAAGAGATGTGTTCAAAGGCAGTCGGTCTGTCTACCAAAGACTGTGCGATCTGTTTTAATTGAAACTGGAGGTATACACAGAAAATCAGCGCCGATGGTTTAAGTTCGTAGTGCATTTAGGATGGAGTGCGAAGTTCTAGAAAACCTGAATCGTCATATACTTGGGAAAAAAATACACTTAATACAAAATTTCGCTTAAGTTAGCAAAGACCAATTCTCAGGCACAAAAACTACCTAATAAACTGTAGTCTTAAGTTTCACTGCGATGTTTCGTTGCTGGGTTGGGGTGATGGTAGGTTGGTATCTGCTCTTCATCTGTACAAAAGGCAGATACACTCCACGAATGAAATAGTCAAGATGTTTTAAATGTTCAAGGCATCACAAACTGCAGCAGAAGAATTTTACGTAGTGTCCGACGTCGTCATAGCGCTGTTAATATGAAGATGTGTACTTACGTGATTCTCTTGAGGGATATATTACTGTTGCTGTTTCTGCTGCTGCTGCTGCTGCTGCTGGCCGGCCCGAGTGGCCGAGCGGTTCTAGGCGCTTCAGTTCGGAACCGCACGATCACTACGGTCGCAGGTTCGAATCCTGGCTCGGGCATGGATGTCCTTAGGTTAAAGTAGTTCTAAGTCTAGGGGACTGATGACCTCAGATATTAAGTCCCACAATGCTTAGAGCCATTTGAACCATTTTGCTGCTGCTGCTACTGCTGCTAGTGATGCCCAGCTTCCAATAGTTACGGATGGTTGAAGCTTCTAATAGTTGTGTGCAGAGGGCGGTACCTCTGTATCGAGTTGTGTGACGGAGTTGGGTATTGTGCTAGTGCATTATTGCGAAGGTGTCTATCAAGCATAATGAAATGTTGGTTTGGCAGGTGAATATAGAGTCAACCTGAGAAGAGATGTATCATGGTTCTGTCAGCAGCCAAGGCAAAATACTTGGTAACAAAGTCTTTGTTGGTCTGGAGACACTGGAGGGGTGGGAGGAGAGCTTAATTAAAGCTTAGGGTCTAAATTTCCTGCAACTAAGGCGCTGTGACGATTGAAAGAGCAGCTGGGCTGGTTTTGATAATAGTAAATTTCCCGACGACGGCAGGAAGAGTCTGTCGAAGATTCCTTACGAATTAAAACACTCGAGCGCACGGATAACAATGGAAAGATCTGATGTTTGAACTGTAGCTTTGAGTATCAAGTGGAGACAAAAACAATAACTATTTATATTTCTCCTCCTATACATTTTTATTGGAATTTATAAAAGAACATAGAATGCTTGGATTTTATTGACATCTCCCATAGCTCTTTTGTTCAAAAAATGGTTCAAATGGCTCTGAGCACTATGCGACGTAACTTCTGAAGTCATCACTCGCCTAGAACTTAGAACTAATTAAACCTAACTAACCTAAGGACATCACACACATCCATGCCCGAGGCAGAATTCGAACCTGCGACCGTAGCGGTCGCTCGGTTCCAGAGTGTAGCGCCTAGAAGCGCATGGTCACTCCGGCCGGCGCTCTTATGTTAATCGGCTGTTCTTGCCCATCATTAAAGGGCAGTGATTGTTTTTTCACAATGTAACGGGAAAATCAGATAGTGCACCTACTCCACAAATATTCTGTTCTGACTGGTGTGGTATATCTTGCCCAAAGGCTGACCAAGGTACGGTGGTTAAGGGCAGTCACGCTTGACGACAGAAATCCTCTGTTCAAATTCCCAGTAACTAATACTTTTCATTGTTTCTTTTATTCATTTCAGTTCAATTCGAAAGCGATATTTACTTGATGTACCCGAAAGCTTAAAGTATGCTGTAAAATAGGGGTCGGCGAAATAAGGAAATCAAAGTGCAATGAAATGAGATCGATCTCTCTCTCTCTCTCTCTCTCTCTCTCTCTCTCTCTCACACTCACACACACACACACACACACACACACACACACACACACACACACACACACACACCCTTTTACCAATGATTTGCGAGTTCACATAATCTTCCAAAAAGAAAGTCTTCTACCCACGTTCCATAATACTGATTTTACACGATCGTCCAATTTCATATCATTTCATATCACTTAATGTTATTACCCCTAAATATGTGATGTGCCTGTGATAGACTTAAAAAATGCCAAAAGAAATTCATTAAACGACGGAGGGGATACAATTTAGGATTATCCCTGAAAACAATGGCGAAAACGATGCCATTAGAGGCGGAATTCTAAAAGCTCTAGAGAGCCAGTAAGCGTTATACACGAGTCTGCAGGGGTTTGGAGAACCAGTCGACATCCGCATTCTCCATAGTGAAGAGGACTTCGGATGCCGTTTGAAGTTTTAATGCTGCAGAACTTTCGTTAGAACATGGATTTTTTTTTCTACAGCTCTGTCCTAATTTTACTCGTAAAACAGGAGTAAAGGGACGGCTGACATTTTTCAGTCACGTGTGTAAAGAGAATTGCTGAAAAGATCTTTTCCACTAATATAATCGTAACGTGAGTTGGAACTCGGTTATGAAAACGATACTGGAGAAATGCTTCGACGAAGGTTTAGGACGCCGTGAAAAGGTTGAAAATTCGGGAGAAAGGAACAAAGTATGATTGAATGAGGCCGGTAGTTGTTCGAAACTCGGATGCCATTGAAAATGAGAAAGCAGGTTGCTGAATACCTACCCTTCTGCTGAGGTCACACAACGTATGTAATGCAGTTAGAAGATATCCATGTTGTAATGTAGCAAGTGTCAGTCTTTGCAAAGATATTGAAATATCCTACACCACTACATAAAAAATTTTTCATCTGTAAATAATACTGATGTAATGGTTTGTCACACTAGGCAAACGTAAAATAGGTCACACCTTCAGGAAGGCAACAAATACCGAAACTGGTGGCTTCCTCCCCTTGAGTTGTTTAAAAAGACCATTCGTTGTCGACAGTGTTCGGAGCTTGTGACTGAGCAGAAGGAAAAGATCACAGGGGAATGGTCAAGAAACTGAATCTGCCGCACAAGGGTGAAGTGCTGTGTGGCGACTTTTAATACCAACCAGTATCATTGAATACTCACGAAAATTTTTTAAAACAGAATAAACTTTCACGTTACCTAGTAATACCATAAGAAATTTTGTGCTACATCTTAGAGCGTCTCACCGTGTACATTTGGCTTCGGATAGAAGAAAGATATTGGTTTTAGCACTACCGGGATTAATTACCCTCCCACATCTAAAGTCCATTTGCCATGGAGAGGGTTGTAGCAGAAAACCAAGTCTGAACATTTGTTGAAGATACTACTGACACAGATTTCCACGAAAACTTCCTAACGGATTAAAACTGTGTGTCAGGTCGAGATTAGAATTCTACTTTATTTGCCTTGCCTAGGGAAAGTTTCGGCTTCGTTTTCCGATCCAAGTGTTTGTTTCCCGATGTGGCACATAGTTTTGTCATGAAGTTTCATTACAATGAACGTTATACAAAGTCATCAGAGTAAAAGTTCTGTTTCATACACAACACAGAGACTGCAGCTATAGCGCACTCTGCAATACAATTTCTCCCAGGAAAGTTAGTACAGAGAGGTACGCTTGAGAACTTCCGTAGAATCTGAATCAGAAACAGGCAGACATTGGTTGAATGAAACCGTGAGTCAGATTTAAGTGCTTTCGAATGACTCGCTTGGAAAGAGCGTTGAATACATTGGATCAAGGTCCGACTTCAAAGTCCCTGTCAGGAACAGTTTTAAACTGTTAGGAAGTTGCTCTGCGTTGTTCATTCTCCCGCACAATGTTTCACACTTATTTCCCAACGTTTCCTGAAGTCAAATCAAGTTAAGGAATTTATGGGCTCATCTTAGCGGTCCAACTGTAAAGATGCCGCCCCCCCCCCCCCCGCTCCCACCACCCATCTGATGAACTTAGTTGTTGATGGGGATGTTGAACTCTTAACAAAATAGAAAAACCACGTTATTACAAGGTCAGATTAGAAAGCAAAGGAAATTTAAAATATGCGTGTTTATTATTATTATTATTATTATTGGGAAAAAGCACCACCGCTACCAATCTTACGCTGCCTCCACAATCTGGTCATCTGACGAAAACTTGGACTCCGGCAGCTGCTCCTATATCATTGTACCGAAAACGCGAACATTACCTGGAGCTAGGTCGGAACTGTAGGGTGGGTGTTCCAGCAGCTCAGAAGCAGGATTCTGAGTACAGGGTTTCTTTCCCCACTTGCGTGATAGCGGTGATTATCTTGAAGTAAATCCCACCTTTTGAAATCTTCCCTCTCCTCCTCCTTTACATTTTGGGTTTCAGATCTCGCAGTAGCTCACAGCTGCTATCATTCCATGTATGGCCTCTAGGGTGTAAAGGATTAGCGGTATACCTTTCATATCCCAAAACACTGTCATCTTGGCTACAGGAGCTTGCTTTCGAACATTTTTGCTGTTGAAGATGAATATTTCCACACCATCCTCAGCGGCATACGATGTCATTCGTAATGATGGACCCACATCTTAACAACAGTTACTGTGCGACGAAGTCCTCTCCTTCCCTTCAAACCGCCTTAAGGGGGGTGGGGGGGTGTAGGACGTCAAACGGGCCGATTGGAGCAGGAGAGACACCACAGGGCATTTTAATTTCCACTGTCTATACTTTTACAAATAAATTCATAAAACTTTGTCAGCATGAGCAGGAAGGATTCAGGATTCACACTCACAGCAATGGAAGTTCAAAAACACAGCAAAATAATATTTTTTTACATGTGAAATTTCAACATTTTTTCACTTAATATTGACTGCATTTGTTCCTGTAGGTACACCTTTCTTTATAAGTAAGAGATTCTTAGACATCTAAGAAAAAATTTTGTTATGTTTTTTGAACTTCCACTGCTCTAAGTGTGAATCCTGAATCCTTCCTGGCCATGCTGACAAAACTTTATGAATTTATTTGTAAATGTATAGACAGTGGAAATTAAAATGTCCTGTGGCGCCGCTCCTGCGCCAAGTCGGCCTCCCCTTAAATGTGATTTCGACATCTCCAAAAGCTCCTGTTTGTGTTTCTGTTGAAGTGGTACCCAACGAGCAGAAACTTGGTGATAATTTAAAGATTCGTTGACGATTGCAAGTTTTGAACCGTGACTAACGTACAACTCTTACGCAGTATCATCAGTTCTCGCGCGACGGTCGTCGCGAACCGGACGGTCAGCTGTCTCGACTTTCCCGTCCGTTTTCGAATGAATGGCCTACCCTGATGTTCTCCGTCGCCTACAGATAAACGCCCGCTTTTATAGCGATCTATGCACTCGAAAATCTTCAGTTCACTGAAACAGCCATCATACTGCAGCTGCATTCTGCAGATAATCCCTACATCTGTAGTCGCTTCAGAATGCGGGAAACGATCACACTCCTCATATCTTACTTGGCGCATGCTGACAATGGAAACCTGACACTATGAAGAAAGTTGTTCACTAAACCAACACAGGTATGGCACGAGAAGAACAGTGAGGTAAAAGCAAGTCGCTGTCAACCTACAGTGCAGAAAATTTCATCTTTAGTTATTGATCTGTCCTTGTATCTTTGGAGAAATCCTGTTGCGCATATATTTCGAAAGTGTACATTCTTTTCGGTTCAAGACCTTTAAGGTACGTAATGGGTCAGCAAACAATGCAAAGCACACTGCACGTGCCATTACAATCGTCAGCTTGCGCTCTACATGTCTTAGAGAAGGGAGAATGTCGACTGTAACTCGTTTTCCTTGAAACGGCCGGCCGTAAGACAAAGTAAATGTGTGTGTGTGTGTGTGTGTGTGTGTGTGTGTGTGTGTGTGTGTGTGTGTGTGTGTCGTACTTCCGCCAACATCGCAACGTTAAATGTGTACTAGAAGGGCAAGCTGAATGGGCGGGGGTAAGAGCCAATCAAGACAAATGTTACACAATGTATGGGAGTTTCGATAACACGTAGTTCAGGTATCCGTTCGCAGATATCTTGGAGGGCCTAGCGACGATAGCGCCCAGAGGGCAAGGAGCAGCTTGTAAATTGTGATTTTCTTAAGCCGTAAGTCGTGGTCCACATAGATTGCGAGACTTAAGTTTCCAGAGTTCGTGTAGCGTAAAAAGTTTACAATTTTCCATTTCAGATGAAGGCGACGTCTCGGTTGTAAAATATTAGCAAATTCAAAAATTTGACTCGACCGCTTACAATCCGTAATGAACCTCACAAATCAGACGACGCTTTACGAAAGCAGGACCCATTTTAAGGTAAAATATACAAGAGTCATTAAAAAAAGTCAATGCTTCAACAGACCTTTCGTGGATGTTGTAGTTATCTATAATGAAATACAGTCTGAAAGAGAATCTGCACAAATATTCATTCGGATCTTGATAAGATTTCAAAGCTCTGCAGATGTTGTAAACTTACTTGAAATGCTCAGAAATGTGAAGGTGTACTGTTCACAAAACTTAAACTCATAATATCCTAGGGCTGCAGAATCAACGAATCACAAGTGGAGTCGATGAATTCATAAGAGTACAAATATCCGAGTGTAAGAGCCATCACATAGGCTCAGCTCGTGGGTAAAGTAGGTAGGAACTTGGGTTCATTGGTAGAATACTGGGGAAATGCTATGTCTGCAACGGAGATTGCTTACAAAACACCCGGGCGACACATCCTAGAATGCTACTCGTGTTTAGGATCTTTACCAGGTAGGACTAAAAGGGTATATGTACTGAACGTATACAAAGAAGGCTAGCATGAACGGTCAGTTTCGTTCGTCCCATGGGAGAACGTCACGGAGCTGCTGAAGAAACTGAACTGGCAGGCGCTTGAACATGGGCGCAATCTATCTCGAGAAAGCCTGCTTGCAAAGCTTCAAGAGCCAGCTGTAAGTGATGAATCTGGGAACATACAACCTCGTCTGTATCGCTCCCGTAGCGATCACAGGAAGAAGATTAGACTAATTACAACGCACACAGCAGTGACATCCTCCCCACGCTCCATGCGTCACTGGAACAGGGATAAAGTTCTAATAGGAAGTACCCTCTTGCATTCACTTTTCCGCCAATTGCAGAGCATGAGTGCAGATACAGAATGTCAATTAAAAAGAAACAAACAAAAGGCCAATTTTTTGTGAAATGATTTGCCTAAAAGTAAGAAATAATACAGATTAGAGAAACATTTGACGCGCCCGTGTACAGTAGCTGAGATGGTCATACGTTAGTGACGTAAGGCGAACAGACAGAAAAAAAGCTTTTTTAAGTTCTATGGTTTTTGATGTACATTACAACAGTGCATCCAGATTTGTCGAACAGTCACTTTTTGGAAATCAAAGTGCACTGAACATTCTTTCTTTTACCAGGGCAATTTCGCGATTCCTCATTATAGTACAGCTTTACAATATTGTTACAACAATAATGTACAAACAATTCCAAATCTAGCATTATTAAATCTGAAAGGGCTAAAACTTGAAATAAAAAGAGACGCCAAATGCAAGAAGAGAATATGTATTTGGGAAAGACTTAGTAAAGGACTCGACATGACAACTGGCTTTGAAGCGGGTACGTATCGGACCCGCAGAGAGACACATCTCATTTGTTGTAGAGGATTTCGAGCAGCACTCAGTCATCAGATTGTTCCCCTAATTTTTTATTTCTTCTAGAAAATCATTATACAAAACATTTGACTTTTTCAAATTTGTTTTGGTTTTCAACTAAGCTCAAAGCGTAAAATGTAATACACTGAAATATTGATCGGTATTCTGCGAGTATACAGATCGAGAGAAAGCGGGAAGTTTTATGCTCTGCGTTGATGATTTTCGGCACTTCATTTACATTGCTAGCAGGAGCAGCCGTCAGTGAAAGATTGAAAAACTAGACATCACGCTGGTCAGTTTGATACCCCATTTGTCTGTTTCCCACTCTTCATTTGTCCACGAAGTCTCGGAAAAAAAATCCAGTGTGATGTTTCTCTGAAGTGCTTTTTTTTGCTCAAATATGTGACCAAAAACCGTAAACCCGCCCTGTTGAAGAAGAAGAAGAAGAAGAAGAAGAAGAAGAAGAAGAAACAGTATCAGCTACCTCGCGTATCACTGAATCTCCGTATATAATCGAATGTTTCCTTAATCTTCTCGTAAAGAGGAGGAAATTAAAAATTAAAAAATGCGGTTCTTTGTCTACATCATCTGCCTACTCAGCGCACACATGTTTAGCGGATTATTTTATCCAGATAGTCTTCAATGTAAAATGAAATAATTTTGAGATTTTTCCCAGTATATTTTGTACGAATCAGATGATGGCGATTATTTGTGGAGTTGCTTTCATCGAGCCGATGTACGTTCAATGTAGTGTTGTACCTCTCATAAAAGTAATCATGACAGTATCTGAAATTCCCCGACGCGCGCGCGGGTGTAATATTTATTTTAATCACTTGAATGTTAATTAGGGTAGGTCAATCAAAAAACTATAAATTAAGCATTTTTTCGTTGTGTGTTCATTTACGTGCACGTTGTCATGATTCAAACGAGTATAAGAAATAGCAATAACGATCATAGTTGTCGGAGCGAGTGAGGTGGTGCAGTGGTTAGCCCACTGGACTCGCGTTCGGGAGGACGGTTCAATCCCGCGTCCGGCCACCTTGCTTTAGGTTTACTGCGATTTCCTTAAATCGGTTCAGGCAAATACCAGGATGATTTCTTTGAAAGGGCACACCCGACTTCCTTCCCCAATCCGATGAGACCGATGACCCCGATGTTCGATCTCCTCCACCAAATCAACCCAATCCATAGTTGTCGATCCACGAGGTGGAAAATTGAGTTGTAGCGTACGGAGAAACCGCCACCGAATTCCACGAAGGCTGTACAGAGGTTTCTCGGTATGTAGCTATCTATATCCGACAATTGGCATAGCATGAAATGTGGTCAACGTCTTCTATCTTCAGAAGTCTTATTCATTCTGTGCACAGAAAATCCTGTAGAGAATACAGCTTAAGCTATAGCTTTTCTTAGGTGATATACAAGCCAATCATGAACAAAACTAAGCCACTCCTGTAGGCCTATATATATTTTACGTGAACGTAAGTCATAAAATAAAGGTCCTAAATGTGTTGACAGTCGGCCTCTAGAAACTTCGGACTAGCTAACAGACTATTTCTTGCATGCAATTTTGTCATAAGATGACATGATGGAGACCGTGGCTGTTGTTTGAAGACAAATGTTGGTGTTAGGACAGCAACCAGCCACAAATTTACTTTCAGTTCCTATATTCAAAGAGTACCGTTACCGGTTTGGAATCGGTGTGATTCATCCTCAGATGGTTTACACGCTTTATGATATGTGGTGTGTTTTTTACAGATTAATTGTCCTAAAATATAAATAACGCCTATTTATAAACACGCCACACACAGATGGTTGCGTTACAGATTTTCGTTGAATGTGACTTACGTGAAACGTCGGTTTGGAATGTTTGTTTTCATAACATTCGTCCAACAGATCTAAATATATTCCCACTGCATTCTTATTGTTGCACACGTAAAGTTCTTTCTCACTGAACACTTCAGATTTGTCACTGAGAAGATTTCTACCACGCACCACACGTTTGGTACATACAAAGATCTTACAAACATATGAGTAACAAAGATGCTATGATATATCGTAACATTTGACGATGATGTCCTATGTTTGGAAAGCATGATATATTCATTTACGCAACTGTAATGCCTTTTACACTAGTACAGAGACATTGAATTTTTGAGTTGATATTGTTAAATTAATTGTAAAGTTTTTTTAATATATACATATAGTAGTGTGTAGTTAAATTAGTATATTATTTAATTACATTTAGCATCATGAGAATTATAGTAACATATAACTTTGCTACTTGATCTGCAAAAAGGTGTAATAATATTATTTGCTTTGGAGGTTGGAAATTTTTCAGGAAAGGGGTGTTAGCTAACTCTGTTTGTTCATTAAGGATATAGTCTGTGGTGTCTTTTTTTTTTTGTGTGTGTGTGTGTGTGTGTGTGTGTGTGTGTGTGTGTGTGTGTGTGTGTGTGTGTGTTTTTAAAGTGTCCTCAATGTTTCCCACTGAATGGTTTTCTTCAGTAATATGGGCTGCAAATGCGGATTTGTTCAAGTTACCAAATCTCAAAGCATCAATGTGTTCTTCGTATCTAATTTCAAAACTTTTTCCTGTATGGCCAATGTAGAATTTTGGGCATGTATCGCATTTGAGTTTGTATATTCCTGATTTACGGTAGAGACTCTTGGAGGTATTTACATCATGGATTACTTTTTGTTGTAATTTATTATTTGTGGAAAAGCTGATTGTGATGTTATATCCGAGGGGGATTACTTTCAAGGGGACAAAGCGTTGATGTTGATGAATAGATTCTTTAAGAAAGACAAAGTTTTCCGTTATTTTTGACCACAGCTCGTATATGGCCTTAGTACAATACCAGGTGTACCGGTATGAAATAAGCGATTCTTTGTGAAAATGAAACACTAATTTTGAATTGAAAAGTAAAAACGTTTTATTCAAAGTACCGACCATTGCTTTCTATACATTTTGACCACCTTTCTGGCAATTTGTGGACACCACGCCAATAGAAATGGTCGTCTTTTGAAGCAAACCAATCAGACACCCAATTTTCGACTTCTTCGTGGGAATCGAAGTGTTCCTCAGCCAATGCGTGTTCCATTGATGAAAACAAATGGTAGTCGGAAGGGGCCAAGTCTGGTGAATATGGCGGGTGGGGTAGCAGCTCTCAGCCAAGTGTTTTGATTTTATCCTGAACCAGTTTTGGTTTGTGTGCAGGTGCATTGTCGTGTAAAAAAAATTACTTTGCCATGTCTTCTGGCCCATTCTGGTCTTTTTTCGATCAATGCATAGTTCAAATTGATCATTTGTTTGTAGCGATTAGTATTCAGTTTCACTGGGTTTTAGAAGCTCATGATACACCACACCTTTCTGATCCCACGAAACACAGAGCATTGTATTCTTGCCGAATCGATCTGGTTTTGAAGTCGATGTTGATGGTTGTCTCAGATTAACCCATGATTTTTCCCGTTTAGGATTCTTAAAATAAATCCATTTTTCCTCGCCAGTAACAATTCGGTGCAAAATTTATTTTGTTTCATGTCTTTGAAGCAAAATTTGACAAATGGTTTTTCGGTTTTCCATCTGTCTTTCATTCACTTCATGTGGCATCCATTTCCCACACTTTTGGATCTTTCCCATAGCTTTCAAACGGTCAGAAATTGTTTGTTGTGCAACATTTAGCATTGCTGCCATTTGCTTCTGACTCAAAGTATCATCTTCATCCAATATTGCTTGCAATTCGGCGTCTTCGAACTTTTTTGGTGGTCTTCCATGTTCCTCATTTCTTACATCAAAATCATTATTTCTGAACCGTTGAAACCATCTTTTGCATGTTGCTTCTGGTAGAGCGTGATCACCATACGCCTCGACAAGCATTCGATGCGACTCTGCAGCAATTTTTTTCAAATGAAAACAAAAAATTAATGCTTTCCGCAAATCATCACTTTCTGGTACAAAATTCGACATTGTTAACACGATGAAAACATATGATGTTTGTTCCATGACTTGATGTATACTAAATATCTTTGACAGATGTCATACCAACCAAACAAAAAAAAAAATTAAGGCTCGTTCCCAACAAATGTTCCCTATCGACGCATTTGTATCTTAACGCTCATTTCATACGGGCACACCTGGTATGTTCCCTCTTAGTAATCAAAGGTTAAGACTAGCGCCTCGGCTGATTTGAAACTAATTTAAGCTTTGTCAGCTTCAGTCGAGTGTAACTGCAGCAGTTTAGTCGTGCCGCAGCACACAGGAAGTTTGGAATTCCACGGCCCTAACTGTTGCGTCTGGAGTGAAAAGTTGTGTAGTGCTTCAGGACTGAAGCGCATCCGGAACAATTAGGAACCGGAGCGTCAGCTGTAGGCGAAGTGTTGTGGCCGCATCTCGTAATTCGAGCCTAGGCAGAATGCTGCCGGCTGGCTTCTCTCTGCGGCTCGCACTGCCGAAACCGGAGATTGTGAATTTCCTGCTCCTGTGTGCCTAGGCGCGAGCTCCCCTCCGTAGTCAGACTGTGGTACGGAGAGTCGAAAGTAAGGCTGCAGAGGACGTTCAAAGTCCATATAACATGCAGTCTTTGGGAGAGAGACAACGACTGCCGGAAAGCCTCCGTGCGCGCTCGAATCTCTCTAATTTTACATTGGTGATCTCCTCGGGAGGTATAAGTAGGGGGAAGCGACATATTCGATACCTCATCCAGAAACACACCCTCTCGAAACCTGGACAGCAAGCTACATTACGATGCACAGCGCCTCTCTTGCAGAGTCTGCCACTTGAGTTTGCTAAACATCTCCGTAACGCTATCACGCTTACCAAATGACCCTGTGACGAAACAAGCCGCTCTTCTTTGGATCTGCTCTATCTCCTCTGTATAACCGACAGCCTCTTTAAAAACTGCGTATCTAAGATTTTCGTTCTTTGTGATGCGCCTGGTACGGGTTTTTACGGCGTAAGTCTTTACTGCAGTCGAATGACGTAGCGACGTCCTTGCGTAGGCTATACGCCGTGTGTGGACGGGGAATGACCATCAACCGGTTCTGCAAGTCACACCTACTTCGCCGTTAGTCCCTCACAGCGGCTTTCAATTGAAAGCACTGACGTCAGTAGCGGAAGCTTTCTCCGTCGTTCCTTTCCAAATCAAGCTGTTTCCGAAGGCAGTCGATACCGAAAATTATAGTTGAAGAGGTTCTTTCAGGGAGAATATTTCGCCATGCCGCACGAAACTGATAGTACAGTATTTGGAAATCCAGTTCCGAGCACGGAATCCACAGCGAAGATGAAGGAATCTGGACTTCCATAGATTATTAAAAACTGAAAGATGAGGTACACAGTCGAATGCAGAAGAGTAGTTCTCTCCATCCGCTCATACTGATGTAGGTTCCTCGTGGCTGTTTTAATGATTCCGCAAGAACTTTATCTACATTTATACTTCGCAAGCCACCCAACGGTGTGTGGCGGAGGGCACTTTACGTTCCACTGTCATTACTCCCTTTCCTATTCCAGTCGCGTATGATTCACGGGAAGAACGACTGCCGGAAAGCCCCCGTGCGCGCTCGATCTCTCTAGTTTTACATTGGTGATCTCCTCGGGAGTTATAAGTAGGAGGAAGCGATATATTCGATACCTCATCCAGAAACACAGCCTCTCGAAACCCGGACAGCAAGCTACATTACGATCCACAGCGCCTCTCTTGCAGAGTCTGCCACTTGAGTTTGCTAAACATCTCCGTAACGCTATCACACCAAATAACCCTGAGACGAAACGAGCCGCTCTTCTTTGGATCTTCTCTATATCCTCTGTCAACCCGACCTGGTACGGATCCCACACTGATGAGCAATACTCAAGTATAGGTCGAACTAGTGTTTTGTAAGCCACCTCCTGTGTTGATGGACTACATTTTCTAAGGACTCTGCCAATGAATCTCAGCCTTGCAACCGCCTTACCAACAATTAATTTTATATGATCATTCCACTTCAAATCGTTCCTCGCAGCCCCGCTACAGTATCAGAGTACAGTTTCTATCACTGAAATTTCGTGCGCTTCTGGAGCCGATTCCGCTAAACTTATCGTTTATCCGATTTTGGCATTACGTCACTGACTCTAGTAAGACAATATTATGGCTTCTGGAAACTGACCAACTCATTTACACAAAAAATGGAAGTTTTAGAGTCTTCCCCTTACCTCACTTCCCCGGCCTGCCTCAACCCCGGATAAATTTCTGCAAACGGCCAGCCATAAATCAGTTCAAATGAACATTGGGATGATTACTTCTTAAGATATGCTAGTACATATCTAATACGGTAAACTGAAACTGCCCTCTTGCATCCGAACGTCTCAAGGCAAAAACTACCCTAGTCCCCTTGCTGCCCTGACAGCTGACACATACTGTGCTGCAGACTGTAAACATAACAGGAACTGCTCTAGCTTTTGTGTTACGCGTGCGTGTAACTCAGCGCATTGACTGACTCACTACAGATGTTTTCTACTTTTTGGTGGGTTTAAAAATAGCGATCCCAGTCGTGGGACAATATGCTAATTACAAATTTTTGTCATAGTCCAGATTTCTTAAAATTCCTTCAAGGAGAGGTTTGTAATGACACCGTGTGGTGTGTCTTTCAGAGATGGCATCAGCCACCAGTTAGAGCGAAAGACTCAGATTAATTACTTTCTCAGATCAGCAGGTTTAAAGTTGATACATTATACTGTTTCGCCAAAGCATTAATGCACAATCTCCGTTTCTATGATACTTCGTCCCGTTGAAATAATTTACGTTCGCATGTACGCTCTTTTCGCTGGGAACATTGTGAAAGCAAGAGTGCTGGTGGTGGTAGTTGGGTGGGGGGGGGGGGGGGGGGGGGGAGAGAGGAGACAGTGCTGATACACTTCCATGCTTCCATCCCTGCTGACAGCGCTATGACGCCCATAATCACTTCGGTTAATACTAAAACGACTCAATATTTTCGTACATGGTGGAAATATTTCAAAAACGACTTACCTTAGCACCGTGAGAATTAAAAAGGAAAAGCTTATTCTAAAGCCGTATCGTCTATAAGAAAGTATAATTTTCAAAAACGGGAACCTGTAAAATTCATAGGAATTACCACAGAATGAAGAAGGTAGACATACCAGACACAGCAACTCCTATCTCATTTGGTGTGACATCAATGTACACTTGCATTACAGTAGATGAAGCTATCGACATCGTCACACAAAGGACTGAAACAGCAAGGAAACACAACAAATGCACACACTGATGAAGCAGCGACCATGCTCGGACTGTAACAGCACAAAATTACTTGGTGTACAACAAACAGTTTTATTCCCAACATGGACTGCCAATGAGATCATCGATTAGTGGCTTCCTAGCCAACATGTTCATGAACAACTTAGAGAACAAGGTCTTCAAATACATAATAAAACCGAAACTATATATACTGGCATTGTTATGTCGATGACATGTGTCTGATAGACGAACCACATACAAACATAAAACAGCTACACAATGAAATAAAAGATTTACACTCATAAATTCACTTCACATTAGATACAGAAACGGACAGCACATTAACTTTTCTGGATTGCACCAAAAAGTAGTTCTCCCGATTTCACAATATTCAGAAAACAGACAACCATGAGCACCACCATTCACAATATATCAAACCCACTGAACACAAGCAAACAAGTTTCGCATACCTGCTCCAAAGATTAAACAGAACACCCATACGCAAACGAACCACACTCAGGAACTAAATACAATAAAACAAGTAGCGGCGGAAAATAGTTATGTACCCATATGATAAACTAAACCAACAGATAAAACAATGGAAATTCCAGGACATGCATACACCTTCCATAACTGAGCTAGAACACACACACACACACACACACACACACACACACACACACACACACACACACACAAAGAAACTGCAAATATGTGCGCGAAACGTCTTGGCAAAGAAAAATTAAGTTTAGCCATAAAGTGAAGTGGTAGCACGCAACGTTCGCATTAATATCGTTTGGTTGTAGATGACACGCTATCAGTCGTGCAGACTGCAGATCGTGCTTTTGTATTTGTCCGCGAGTGCCTGCGGAATGTCCTCAATAATTGTAAGAGACAGTCGTGGTCTTTCCAGTTGAGTGTATTATCGCGGAGCTGAGTGAATTAGAACGTGCGCAAACTGTTGGTGGGTGCTTCCGTTACCAAGGCAGCCGAATTGTTTGGTGTTTCAAAGCGCACGGTACCGAAGATTTACGCCGCAGATACGGAAAATAATCATCCGCTAAGTCACAACGCCGACGAAAGTGTGTGTGTCGTATGATTGTCTGCCACGGTCATTGAAGAGTTTCTCTAAGTCAGTTTTTGTGCAAGATGGCTCAGAGACTTCAGTTGCTCATCACAAAAATGTCATGTGATCTGGATTTCCGATTATTAGCTTGACATTGCTGTTATATGGCATATGTATATTTTGTTCCTGAGTTTATACAGTGAGCGGTGGCGGATTTACATATAGGCCCACTAGGCACAGGCCTAGCGGCGGCACCTTAAGGGGGTGGCATTTTATGCTCTGAACTCATTTTAACCTTTCACGTTTTAAAATAACTGCGCTTACAAACGAATTTTTTTTTATTATTAAACAATTTGCTAGTTCAAATAAGCCGAAATTTGACAATACAAGCTTGGAAAATGTACATAGTTTACTTGGTGGCTGAATGGAAATTTAACATTGGGTTTCTGTCTGGTATCATCTTCATGACTGTTCAAAATATTGTGAAGAAAGCTGTCAGGACGGTAATCTACAATACAGTGTTTGAAACGTTATTATTCCAAAAAGGTTGCCGGCGTTCACTTAACCCTACCATATTATCCCCGTGAAAATACCGGGACCACTGAAAAGCTGTGATAAACTAATCAGCAGTTTCTTAAGTACTGTAACATATGTGGGCCTCAGTACGTAACACCCGAGTCTACTTAAGTTTCTTGAAGAAATTACGGGGAAGTATAAAGTCAACACTCTATTATTGTAATTAATCTGAAAGCTCTGTTGTTTTCAATATCTGAGCTTTGATTTAACGGCACCCGTTTAACTAAATTTGTTGATACTAGAAATGTTTTACATTTTTAAACTTATGTTTTTACGAAAAGAACATAAGCAGAATATCTAATAATGTGTGAAATGCACTTCACAACAGCTTAATAATTTCATTTATTTATTTACTTAGTTACTTTTTTGGCGAAAAAAGAAGAAGAAACTAACTTTCGTTTGTTTCATTTATTGTGCTGCAGCCTGCACGATATCAAAGTTCCCACTCTGTGCAGTCGAATAGTACGTGGCATTACAAATTTAATATAAAACTTCTAAACCAAGCTTTTTTTCTTCGAGGAAAAGTTATTTTTATTTTATGTTGGAACAAAGGTGCATTTTTGTGTAGACATAACAGTAGTGTTCAGACAAATGACAACAGACCACATCAAATGCCAACAAGACTACTTAAACTTTGTAGTCTGTCTTCTCTGTTCAGAGAAACCGCTAAAATGTTGTAAGAATAAGTGGGATAAAAGTCTATCAAGCACACCTCACTGCAAGAAACTGCAAAAAGTATTTGATTTTTAAATTAGAAAGACAGTGTCAAGAATATTCAGAACATATTTGCGTCCCAGGCAAAATACCGGCGACGTGGGGAAACAGAAGCCGAAAAACGGACTATCCCGTTTTCTTTGAGACGAATTCCAGGCGGCAGGTGTGTTTCTACTGTTCACTGACAACAGAGAAACATGTGACAATGAAATAAAATTATTCTGCATTGTCGTTCTTTCATAGCGAAGTTACGTCGAGTTGGTCAGTTCATAGATCCGTGTTTAAAGGAAAAATCTTTGTGCTCATGTGCGTTGTGGTACGATTGGAATTCGATATAGTATTTCTTTCCTTTCAGAATTTTTTTCTTTTGTTTTGACTGTTGCTTGACAATTTTGTAAGTGCCTTAACATGAATATCAGTGGTAAAAGCGAACGCGCAAAATTAAGTGGGGCGGCATTTCGGAAATTATCGAAAGTCAGGCGAGAACGAGAAGCCAATGTTCTAAATGCGCTTGGCAGAGTAGATGAATTTTTGACAAAATATGTTGCTGGATCGACTTAGTTCAAGTAGTAAGGATGATATTTCTGTTACTGTAGCTGTTGTAAAAGAAGTAAATACAGACGAAACAAAAGTTAAAAATGAACAGCAGATTGTTCTTGATTCCGAGTTTCAGAAAAACTAAGTGTCGAGTCAGACCTCACAAAAATAAATAGCCTCCTTAGTGATATCGTGCAGAATGGTGTGTCAATAAATCAACAATCGACGTTCTCTTCCAACGTGGCATTAATCAAAATTCTAACGGTGATATTTTCTAATTCAGGAAGATCAATAGGCAATAAAACCAGATATTTGAAAAACATGTATTTTACCGTAAACTTTGCGTGATTTTCTAGTATACTGCTGTAGCACCGGTGCTGTTTTTTGTGCGCCATGTAAATTGTTCGGAAGTAAGGGCGCGATTGCTACTAATGGCGTTGCAGATTGGAAAAATTATTTCTATTATTTTTATCTCATCATGAGAATTCACATGAACACACAAATTCTGAGTATTCACTCTTAACAAAAAAAAATGTCACCTGGGACAATAGACGACCATTTCGAGTCATATGTTGAGACAGAAAAAACGTACTGGTGCAGTGTGTTTAAAAGGGTGTTTGCAGTAGTGAAGAAGCTAACAAGTCGTGGACTTCCCCTACGTGTACACGTTGAAAGAATCCATTCATTACATAATGGTCAATTTATGATGTCTCTTGAACTTACAGCCGAGTTTAATAATTAATTTTCTCGCAAAGCACATTTAATGACATGGAAAGCAAGGGCAGGGACATAAGTTATCTTTCTTCAACAATCTGTGATGAAATAATAGCGTCTTTCTGAACGAATAAAAAGAATTATCATAATTGAAATAAAACAGGCCAAATATTTCTCTATAATAGTAGATTCTACCTGGGACACAAGTCCGAAAACTTAGCTGAGGCCCTACTAAAAGTCCTGTCTACAAATTCCATTGATATTACTGTAGAAGCCAGTCATATGAGAAAGCAAGCAATATGTCAGGGACGTACAACGATCTGCAGGCACGCATTAAAGAACGAAATCCTAGAGCTCATTATGTGCCTTGTGCAGCACGTTCTTTGAATTTATTCGGCACTAAAATAGTGCTGCAACCTGCTGTCGGGAAGCATGTTCATTTTTCTATGTAGTGCCAAACCTTCATAATTTTTTCTCTGCTTCTACATAGCGCTGGGATAAACTTCTTTCTTTCATGAAGCCAGGAAGCAAAACGGTAAAGAGTTAATCAAAAACATGTTGGTCAGCAAGAGAGGAAGCGTGTGTAAGTCTATATGAAAACTGGTAGGGCGTTATCAATGCCCTCACTCATATTACCAATAATACGTTTGAAAAACCGCTAGTGCGAAATGAGGCTTCAGCTTCATTGAATCAACTCAGCAGACTAGAAACAGCATTCATGTCGTCAGTATGTAAGCACATACTAGAAAGATTTATTAGTGTAAATCTGAAACTGCAAAGTGTAAATATTGATACTAAAATAGTGCATGAATTATATGAATCACCCGTAGGATTTATTGCATCTATTCACGGCATGTTCGACTATTATGAAAATAAATCCATGGAGATTGTGATTGATATAGACTATGATTGCACCTGTAAAAGATCACGAAAACACAAATGTCATGATGACGAAGATGCGGACTCTGAAGTTTTCCTGACTGGAAGGGAAAAATTTAGAGTCGAAACATTTCTCGCAGTACTCGGAACTTGTACGCCGAATTAGTGAGGCGGAAGGAAAGCTATAGAGCATTGTTGGACTCCTTCACAGGTTTCAGTAACCTTAAAAACAGTTCACCTGACGATATTGCTGAATGTGCAGCAAAACTCCATGCGTCATATGACACAGAATTAGAGCCTTCCTTCCCTAGTGAATGTGTACATTTGGCGGAACTTTTGAAATCTTTGAGATTAGCGATATACCAGTCGAAATGAGTAAATTTTTACGAAAAGAGATGTTACAGTCCGTGTTTGCTCTCAGAATATTTGTATGTATGGCGCTTACAAATTGTTCAGCAGAACGCTCGTGTTCGGCTGTTAAGACTGAAATCGTACCTACGTTTTACGTCGTCTGATGAGAGACTGAACGCCTTGTCCATTCTTCACATCGAAGCCGACCTCGTAACTATGAAGATTTGATAGTTTTCTGTCGTCAAAAGCAGACGCAAACTTTGCTGACTGGTCAGTTTATTTACTCATATTAGTTTTAAAAATTTAAGATTGTAATGTGATTTTTACTGTAACTTAGAGCACATTCATCGGATTTACAAACTACGTATTACTTGTTCATTTTAAAACTGCCGGTGGCAGAACACGGAACTAAACCTCGTTTACGTGCAGACGTGACCGAAGGTGCCCGACAATACTAAACAATACCCGAATGACCCAGGCCGCTCGGCGCTGTGCAGTCAAGTCATACTGATACTGTAGTAAATTACAACTGAAGCCTATTCTTGGCGCCTGCTGAAATGTATAGTTATCGCGGAAATATACGTTATCGGAGAGTACGATCAGATGAAAAAGTATTAATAAATAAAGTAGTTCAGTTCTGCCGATAAATACGTAAAAGCTCGTTAGAAAGAGCTATGGTGAGAGCAGTAGCTGCAGTACAAAAATGTTAAGCCCTTAAATGGATTAAAGGTATTGTGTGCACTTATTATGCAGCATATAACTACACAGACCCTAATGCTTTACACGTTAACTATTTGATTCTGAAACAAATTTGATTTTACCACACTGGCCTGTAAAATTACGTAATAGCAAATCCAGTTCTGTGTTTGTTCGTCTGTATTTAGGTATTAGTTCATTTTCATTTCTTGTGCTCTCCTATAAATTTAAGTATTAATACCGAACGTGTTTTTTTTATCTGCTACACATTAAAGTTATTAGATCGTAAAACGACAGTTTAATTTTGAACGCATCTCAGTAAAATTACGTATTAATTTCTATTGTTTGACACGCTCGCTTCAATTTTTAGATTGTAACAAAACTTCATTTTCTTTTTCAACGGTTTCGTGTAAAATAACATACTAAAGTGATCCGTTGTCTCTTACACGCTCTGCTGAATTTTTAGGCCATAAAAGAAAAGTTACTTTCCTTGTGTTCGTTTCTGTTGTCTTTCAACAGAAGAATGTGTTAACACAATGAAATTTTAAGTTTGTTTTATCCGTTGCCGTACACCAACCATATTACACAGGAACCATATTACATTTTGATTGAGCAAGACTAGACCGCTGACGCGTCCTCCACAACAACAAATAACAGATTACGGAAACAGCTTACAGCGCTCCCACCCAAAACGGCAGTTGTGAAGTAATCGGGTAATAGTTTTTATTTAAAACATCTTTTTTTGGGGAGGGGGTGTTAAAACATCTTTTTTTGGGGAGGGGGTGTTGCATATAATATGGTGTGCCTAGGGGCGCAAAATTTTTAAATCCGCCCCTGACAGTGAGCAGTTGTCATCTCGTTTTTGATGTCACACCTTATGTTTGGGTTTTGTTAATGTTTACTACACATTGACGCTGTATATAATTTATCTTTTAAATTTTACACCGCCCCTTTGTGCAGAGCGCACATTTAAAGTGCGGGTGAACACTACTCTCTCCCGTACCTTCTCCCAAGAGAACGGGGTACCCCAGGGCTCCGTGCTAAGTGTTGTACTGTTTGCCATTGCCATAAATCCAATTATGGATTGTCTCCTTCCTGATGTCTCGGGCTCCCTCTTTGTGGACGATTTTGCGATCTACTACAGCTCTCAACGGACCAGCCTTCTTGAACGTCGTCTTCAAGGATGTCTCGATCGCCTCCACTCTTGGAGCATCGAAACCGGCTTCCGCTTTTCTCGCAGTAAGACCGTTTGTGTTAATTTCTGGCGTCGTACGGAGTTTCTTCCGCCTTCCTTACATCTAGGCCCTGTCAACCTTCCGTTCGCGGACGTCGCTAAATTCTTGGGTCTTATGTTCGACAGAAAGCTGTGCTGGTCCTCCAACGTTTCCTATCTTTCGGCTCGCTGTCTGCGATCCCTCAACACCTCCGTGTCGTCCTGAATGGCACCTCCTGGGGAGCGGACAGAGTGGTCCTTCTCCGCCTCTATCACGCCTTAGTGCGCTCGAAATTGGACTATGGCAGCATAGTTTACTCCTCTGCTCGACCGTCTATTCTTTGGCGTCTCGACTCTATCCACCACCGTGGATTACGTTTAGTGTCTGGAGCTTTTTACACCAGCCCTGTGGAAAGCCTTTATGCTGAGACTGCTGAACCTCCGCTGTCCAATCGGCGAGCTGTCCTTCTGAGTCGTTATGCTAGCCATCTGACTTCCATGCCTGCAAATCCGGCCCACGACATTTTTTTCGACGCCTCCTTGGATTTAGGGTATGCAGGCCGCCATCCCCCCCATCCCCCCCCCCCCTCCCCGCCCTACTACCACCGGGAGTCCGCTTCCGTTAACTGCTACATTTTCTTTTCCTTCCACTTTCCTAAAACTTGGGGTACAGCACCGCCTTGGCTCCCTGGTCCCGGACCTGCCTGCTCCGTGACATTTGTCAGTTTCCCAAGGATGATACCCTTTCTCTTGTTTATCGTCAGGCATTTGCTGCTCTCTGCGCACAAATGAAGGATGCCACATTTATTTACACTGATGGCTCAAAAACATCGTTTGGTGTTGGGAGTGCCTATATTGTTGGTGACACCCCAAACTGATTTTGTCTTCCTAACCAGTGTTTGGTTTTTACTGCGGAGCTGTACACTGTTCTCCAGGCTGTCCAATACATCCAGCGCCATCGGCAGATACAATATATTATATTCTCAGATTCACTCAGCTCTCTCCTCAGTCTCCAAGCTCTCTACCCTGTCCACCCTCTGGTCCACCGGATTCAGGACTGCCTCCACTTGGGGGGGCGTCTCTGTGGCGTTCCTCTGGATGTTGGTACCTGTGGAAATGAGGCGGCCGATATAGTGGCCAAGGCTGCAGTCTCTCTTCTTCGGCCAGCTATTGGCATGATTCTCTTCGCCGATCTACGGAATTTTTTATGACGTCGTGTTGCTCTTTTATGGCATGCACATTGGTCGACACTTCCCAATAATAAAGTGCGGGAAGTGAAATCTCTTCCCTGTGCTTGGACCTCTTCCTCCTGAACTCGTCGTCGGGAGAAGGTAATTTTAACTAGACTCCGGATAGGGCACTGTCTTTTTAGCCATCGACATCTTTTAAGTGGCGATCCTCCCCCACTCTGTCCCCACTGCTCTCAGCTGTGGACGGTGAGACACCTTTTACTTGAGTGCCCCTATTTTACTCCGTTACGCGTCCGTCTACAGCTGTCGCCTGATATATCTTCCATTTTAGCAGATGACACGCGATCGGCCGATCGTGTTCTCGAGTTCATTAGCGCCAGTGAGATGACGTCAGTCATTTGAAGCTCTTTTTGGGGACAAATAACCCCCCTTCTATAGTAGTTTTTTAAGCTTTCCTTATGTTTTTGGTTTCCCCACTTTTTTGAGTTTTGCTCCCATTGCTGCTGGTTTCCAGTTTCGTTTTCTTAGCTTTTCCTAAGTCACAGACCAAGCGCTAATGACCGTAGCAGTTTTCCGCCCTAAAACCTTAACAAAAAAAAAACGCCCCTTTGTTATGTAGTTGACACTGTCATTATTGTTGTTGTGTGTACACAGGGCTTGAAGATAGCGTAGTGAAAACACGAAACTGGTCGCACAAATAAATTGAGTTAAAAATGTAGACGGCTGAATGCGTGTTTAATTTTACTTTTTACATTGGTCCTTGAAGAGGACTGTGACGAAAAATAAGAGGACGAAGCTGCAAAAGTCACAGCAGAACTGTATGTCGCACTCGCAAAGCTCGTCAGCACCAAAACAGCCAGAAGAAAGTTCCGCAAGCAAAGAAGAAAAGGGCGAATTGGAATTCCAAAACCACACATCAGTGATGCAAATGCCCGTAACAAGAAAACGTGGTGCCGAAGCCATAAAACGTGGACTACGGAGCAATTGAACAAAGTAGTTTGGTCGGATAAGTATTGTTGCTCACTATTTCCAAGTTTACGCCAAGACTGAAATATGGCGGGGGTTCGGTGAAGATATGGGCAGCCATACCGTGGTATTTCAGGGGTCCTGTGAATACCCTGCAAGATCACATGACTGCCAAGGATTAAGAGACCATTTTAGCTGTCCAAGACGCCAAGGCCGCAATTCACACAGCTTGCATCGTGCTAGATTGGTTTCGTCAGCGCACGGAGGAATTGTTGCAGCCATTTCGCCATGGCTGCCCTGCAGTTCATATTTATTTCATTCCTAAGTCAGACATGCCAACTCTCCTGATTTAAGCAGGAGACTCCTGATTTTTCCTTCTTCCTACCGATCTCCCGACCGTGAAGACCGATATCCCGATTTTCAGAGCAGTTTCAATACCTTCCTTACTATTTGAAAATCCTGCCCCTTCGATATATTGGTGGATTACAATGTATGGCTGCTACTTGTCTATGTTAACTTGGAAGATTCGTGCGGTGGCTGTCAGGAGCGACAGTAGGCGTAGCTCGCGCTTCGTATCTACAAGGAAGAAAGGAACTCCCCTCCACTCGACAATTTCATTGTTGACTCCCTTTTACCGCCCCCCCCCCCCCCCCCCCCGCTCGCTTACCCGACAGTGTGACAAATTATTTAGGGTAATTTGGAAGTGCTATATAGGGGGAAACGGTGCACCAGGGATGGTATCATTGCTACATGACCATTGTCTAGAACGTAGGACCATTGTGTTCTCGGTTCTGCTGCTCGATTTGTGTACTCTGTAGTAGTTGTTGTTGGCTGCATATCATGGATCTGTTGATTATTTTTTGATCAGGAAGGTGAAGAAATAAGGTGTCGTGTTCAGAAACATATATAAGGAAGAGTTTCCATGTTTAAGTGAATCGAGGAAGGGACAAACTAGCGCATTTTGCAGTGTATGTAGATGTGACTTTTCAGTGGCTCATGGCGGGAAATGCGGCATTCTTAAACACGTGCAAACTAAAAAACACAGTGAGAGTGTCCATTGTGTAGAACGGAACCAGAAACTTGGCGTGTAAACCCCAAAATGTAGATTCTGTGATGAATGCCGAGGCTTTATTTACCTCATTGATTGTAGAGCGGCCGGCCGCGGTGGTCTAGCGGTTCTAGGCGCTGTCCGGAACCGCGCGACTGCTATGGTCGCAGGTTCGAATCCTACCTCGGGCATGGATGTGTGTGATGTCTTTAGGTTAGTTAGATTTAAGTAGTTCTAAGTTCTAGGGGACTGATGACCACAGATGTAAGTCCCATAGTGCTCAGAGCCATATTGTAGAGCTTCGGAAAATGCTTCTCGATTCTGAAATTTCGAAACAATATGGGTGTGCCAGGTACAGGTACTGAATTATTGCAACTTTTTCAGGGATGTGTTGTAATTCACGATAGTACAGCGCTAAAATTCTCATGATTTTTCACTTTTGAAAGTTGGCATGTCTGCTAAGTGATTTAGGTTGCTGTATTCCCGTCTTTTCATGAACATTTTTTTACTGTCTCCTTTCATCGATCAGTTGAAGTATTTCTTCTGTTGCCTATGGTTTATTCGGCTTATCTTCTTTGTGCCCATGTCTCACTGTCCAACATCTGTGATTGCCGTTTTTAAAGATGTCTACAGTACTCCTCTTCAGCTGTATACCTGGTGTACATTGGTTCACTGGGAGAATCATTCTACGTTAAGTGTAGTTCGTCTATAAAGGAGACCGCCTACGGAACACTAAATCAACCCATCATTGAGTACTACTAAAGTTTTTGGGCTCCCTATCAGGTCGGATTAAAGGAAGATATCGAATCATTTCGGATGCGTGCTGCTAGGCCGGTTATCGGTGCGTTCGATCAACACTCTAGTATTACAGCAATGCTTGGAGAGCTCAAATGGGAACCCCTTGAAAGAAGGTGACAGTTATCTCGCGCAAGACTATTGAGAAAATTTAGAGAACCCGCATTTACGGTTGACTGCAATAAGTGTCCACGGCCGCCATCTGCTTTCCACATAAGGTCCATGAGGATAAGACACGAAATTAGGGCTCGTATGGAGGCTTATAGACTGTCGTTTTTCTCTCGCTTTGTTTCTTGAATTGAACAAGAAAGGGAATAACTAGTAGTAGTAAAAGGCACCCACTGCCATGTACCGTGTGGTGCCAGGCGGGATGTGGCCGTAGATGTAGAACCTTACTCTAGGATTATAAATATGTGAATGTAGCTAGCCGCGCATCCCCCTCATATCTGGTGGTGAAATGGACCAGTGGGTAGCCCGTCATAATCTTAACACACAAGCATGAACACAGGAAGATGGTGTGCTGAACTGTAGAAAAGAAGCAAAACAGAAACAGCTAACGGTCCAAGTTCAAGATATGCAACGTCGCTAGAATGGCGTTGGCGCTGTCGTGGTTGAGCAGTCACGGTATTGGATAAGTGGGAGATCTGTGTTCAAATCTCCTTCATGCCCCCCCCCCCTTTTTTTTACAAAATTATGAACTTTCCGTTCCGTCATTACTGTGCCTGTTCTCTTTCTGTAGTCTTGGTAATTATCATACTACACATTGCTAATTAGAATATGAGTCATGTGGTAAGGATATATTACCGTCGCAAGTAAATGTAATGAATAGTGAGAGCAAGCCAGATGCCACTTAGACTTATCACAAAATGAAAACAACAAATAATCGGGTATGAACTATGTTAGAACAAAGGATTCAAGAGACAAAACTTCCAAAACGGAACGCAAGAGTCATAACATGTGGTACTTATGTAGAACAAACAGGCGACACGAACGTCTAGAGGTCCCTTCACTCACTGTTGCAGACGGACGTCACACCACGACACAGACACAAATTTCAATACAGCGAACAGACTCGTCAGTGGTCGTACGGACTATTCATAATATCGGGAAAAAAGTGGGTCACGAAGGAGCTTTTAACATGGATCTCCCCCTTCGCAGCCCAACGCCGTGACCACTCAACAACGGCGTTACTATTCACTTTCGCTCGATGTTGCAGATGTTGATCGTGTACCGTTCACTGTTTCTATTTTACTTTTTTTTTCACAGTTCAGTATGCTTTCTTCTTGTTTTCATACTTGTGTGTTCAGTTTTTGATGGGCTATTCCTTGGGCCTGCTTACCACTAAATCTGACAGATGTGCAACGGGAGTTTCCGTTGTAAGAAATGATTCAAAACTGAGACTGCTTCTCAAGAACACCTCACACCACATACTAAGGTAAACAAGTAACAACGATCCGAAAATAATGTGCATATTGTAAAGTATGTATGTAGAACTGTAAACGGATCCTAGCCAAGGCTCGACATACGTTATGTCCCAAGAATAATGGGGATGTAACCCTTGTGCGCAATTTCTGGTTAGGTCACTTCACAAGTATAATCATAAATTTAAAAATTACTGGATCGCCACCAGCCGAACCCCTTCCTAACAATTAAGAAAAGACCGAACTGGAAATTATCAGTTTAATTAAATTAAGAATTTAATTATAAGAATGAAATTTTTGTAAAGAAACTAACAAGATGAACAACATTGTATGTCGTATATAAAAAAAACTAGGATTGGAAAATTAATTTGAAAACTGGCATCAATGAGAAAGATGAACGGAGAGTTTCTTTTATGTAGCACATTTACTTCTTTACTGAATTTGATGCACATCCTATCAATACACATGACTGGTGCCTGAATAAAAAAGTTAAACTAAATAATTCGCAAAAAATTGTAGAATCGCGCAATTAAAAAGGAAAAACACACAAAAGGGAAGTGGAACACACTAATTCAGTCATTCCATCTGCATACCCATAACTGTCCAAAAGGAACGAAGCGACTTCCACACTTTTAATTTCAACCACCATCTTCGCCGATTTTTAACAAAATAATTATGCCACATTCTGAAAACACATAAGTACACATGCTTCAGTTAAGCTGAAGTTCTTAAATATGCCATGAATTTAACATAGGGAAGTTCTAATTCGGCCTACTTCCTATCAGCAGAAAACTCTCTAGGAGCTACGAACTGTACTCGCCAACCGCTAGCTACAGTGTGTCCTTTCTCTACCGAACTTCGCCTAACTACCGGTGCACGAAAGCTGCCAGAGGGGTAGGCTTCCGCCACGAATCTGACAAACTAACCTCAGACTAAAAGGGGTAAACCCCTCTGTCCAGGTACTGGGATCCTAAGTTGGTCATCCAGTGCTATTCTCCAAATGAGAAGCAAACGTCACCTGTTCCTAGCACACGACAACCAACTCAGCGTCCCCCACAAAAGAAACTCAAAACCACACTTAAAAACACTGTCACATTCAAACACACATAGGGTAGGGTGAAGGAAAAAACGTAATAAATACAGGTCATGATTTCCTATGAAACACCAAAAAATCAAACATAATATCATTAAATAAGCCTTAGTTTGTTTCCTCAGTCTTTCTGGGAGAGTTAATAAATTAAACCGCAATCAGGCGATGGACGGAATGGGATGCACAGAATCCAGTGAGACAAGCGTCTATGAAACGACTCCACACAGACGTTTCATCATATATACATTACAAACACAAAAAGTCATTACCCACACATGTTTTGCGAACTGGAGAAAGAAGCAAAGAGGGGTTATGATCGGGACTGGAGGAGCGACCGACTACTTGCTGTGGTGTGTTGATGCATGGGTAGAATGATTACGTGTTTCCGCCGGGTGTAGTTGCTCCGTCGCTCGTGTTTGGTCATCAGCAGCAATCTGTGATACTTGAGATAAACGTATCAGTTTAACTCGTGCATATTTATTTCCCAGTTTTAATCAGCGGCGCATGTCGCGCCATTTATCGCGCAGTTAATGACAAGTCTGCAGGCGGCCTTCACTGGATATGAAACTGGTTCGCCCGATGTTGGCCTCGTGTGACCGTGGCGATCGCCCGCATATCTGCCGACCTCGGTGTCTGAGGGGCAGTGCTTTGCGCCATTTGGATATCAGAAGTTGGAGCTGATAAGTAAACACGAGATATATATAAGTAGCGGAGTCGGCGCTGAACGGGTCGCGGGTGCTCTCAGCTCCAGCTGTTTATTCAGAAGGGAGTAAATTGCCCCTCTCTCTCTCTCTCTCTCTCTCTCTCTCTCTCTCTCTTGCGCGTGCGGGTAATAACTCCGGAAATCTATTCCGGGAACCGAGTCAGTGACTTTTTCGTCCGTTCGTCCGTTGAAAGTCCAAAGGCATCATAAGTGGCATCCAAGGATTTGGACACCTCAGGCGACCCCGTTCGGTAAGTTTCAAGCATCAGTCAGGCAGCTTTTGAGAGGTCACAGTAAAGAATTCGCATGTATATTTCGTATGAAAGCTTCTTAAAGCATAAAATTATTAGGAATGAGTATTGACAATTGTTCGCGATCACATTGTACTGACAACATAAGCGACGTCTGTTCGATGTGTTGCTGTAGATATTGTCAGCAAATGTGTAGAATAAGTGTGTGATTGCTGTTCTCGTGTTTAGAGTTATTCCGGGGAAGCAAGAAGTTTGACGTGTGTAAAGCACCCAAGAATTTAAATCGTCTGCTCCGTGAGTTTTCCGGTTAATTACTTTTCTGTCGAAATTTGTATACAGAACTGATATTTTTCAAGGTTATTTATCCGTGTAGCGGCAGGGGTTCTGATTTAGTTCTTATTGTTTACCAACCAACATCACTCCAAGTGATGGGTTCTCTCTTTAGACAATTCTCGATGAGGTGTGTTCAATGTTTGAAAAAAATAGCGGTACCATCTGCTTTGACGTTTCCTCCACTCTGACGCTTCTTTTTACTTTGACACTTCTGAGTAAACAGAATCATTTTATAAGGGGCACTCGAAGGATCAGTTTTTTTCAGCTAGATTCCAACGACATGGAACTGGAGGCAAGGGGTTTCCGTATCTCCAACGGGAAAAAAATCCAAAGCTGTTCACACAAGTTCCGGTAAGGTCATGATCTTGTTCTTTTACTGCAGGAGACATATCGTCGTAGAGTTCTTCGTCCGAGGAACCACGATCCATGCACAGTGTGTAACCTCCCCCTCACTTATCGACCTTAATGACAGTGAAAAATTAAAGCGCGTGTACCTAATGGAAATTTGGGAAAAGCAATCGTCACCGAAGTTAATTTGTCGGTAAAGAGGGAGGAAAGGGTTACATCTAAATGCAAGGAAAAATGCAAATGAAACTGGTGGAAATTAATTTTGAAAAGGGGTAAAGTTAATAAAGAAAGTAAATGTGCGGTCGTTACGTTAACAATTAATTGGCGTTAATTAGATATTTGAGATTTTGGGAAAATTACGGTCGCCAGTCCTATGGACAACTACTATAATAACGGAAAATGAAAGATTTATGCACATATAATTAGCACTAAAATCGTGGCCACTGAAGGTTGACGCGTGTTGTGTGAAAACAATGTTTGTCAGAAGTAATAAATTTCGCTACACTCTGACTTAATTTAGTAAAAGAATTAATAAAACCGGAAAATTGAAACTTAATTTAGTGACTGAAATTAATAGTGAACTTTGTTACTGAAGCGCTACGAAATTCAATAAAATAAGTTTAGCCTTGGGCTACCTCAACAATCATTTCAAAAGCTACTTGAATCTACACAATTTAGAAATAAGAGATTTAACTTTGAACTCGAATTAAATGATTCTGAACAATTAACAATAGTAAAATTTAGTATGTACCAAGCTGAGCTGCAGTCACAGGTAAGCTAAAATATGGTAGCAAAACTCGCACTCTTAATTTGTGCTTGTGTAATCTAAATATTGTAGCCAGCTATGGATACTTTAACTTTGAAATTAAAGCAGTGAAATGGAATGATATTACTTTAATGCTGGCGTTTGAATTTCAACGACACTCGGGTTCATTCCGGAAAAGGAAGGGACCCTGCTTGGTAATGCAATTGGGACAATGAGCAACAAAGGTTCATGATAAGTTGCTGTAATTTTGTGAAGCAAATGGAACAGTTTGAAAAGCTGAGGTCTGCTATATAGTTCTAAAACTTTACGTACTTTCAGTCTTCCTTGTTGGTTGATTGGAGGTTTGAAATCGTCGATCGAGGAGGTGGCGACAGTCACTCATTGTCGGCCGTCGCTGTTGCAGAAGCTGGATGTTGGCGCACCTTCTTCTCGACGCGGTCACCAGGCGAAACCGGCTCTTGACTTGCGCCAGCAAATGCTTCCAATCCGCGACACCTTGTCAGAAATTATCATAGCAAGTCGAGCGCAATTACATGCTGCCAAACCCCGAAAGCCCGGCAACTCGCGGGAGCGTCACACAACACTCCTGCTCCACCGCCCTACTCCAGCCAGACTCCCTCTGCCCGCGCTCCACGCGGCAGAGTTAACACTCCCAAAGATCCTAAACACTTTGATTCTCCACACGACCTATCGATGTAATCGTTCGATAGTGTAGTTTTCCCTAGGCAAGACCCAGCGTACAAATACAAACAATATTTACAAAACAAACCAATTATATATATATATATATATATATATATATATATATATATATTGTAAAACAATTTCAATATAAAAATGGTTCAAATGGCTCTGAGCACTATGGGACTTAACATCTATGGTCATCAGTCCCCTAGAACTTAGAACTACTTAAACCTAACTAACCTAAGGACAGCACACAACACCCAGCCATCACGAGGCAGAGAAAATCCCTAACCCCGCCGGGAATCGAACCCGGGAACCCGGGCGTGGGAAGCGAGAACGCTACCGCATGACCACGAGATGCGGGCAATTTCAATATATAAAGACACCGAAATGTCATATCTTCAGGTAATAAAACGAGGAAACAATTTATAGTACAATAGGTGGAAATAGGAGGATATGCATTTCCGGCGTTACAAGTGCTATGAAGACCCTTGTCATAAACTGCGACGCACCATTAAGTCAGAACGCCCAGGTTGTCATCCACGGCGCCCTTACAGTGCAGCAGTACGTCGACGATATTCCACACCTCGTTTTGTTGCCCTTAAAGGCAAGCTAGCCTGGGCTTACATTTCAGCATGATCATGCCCGCCCGCCTACGGCAACAGTTTCTGCTGGTTTTCTTCATGTTTACCAAATCCTTGGGCAGCAAGATCACCGGATCTCTCACCAATCCAGAATGTTTGGTGCGTTATGAGCAGGGACCTCAACCCAGCATGGGAGTTTGACGATCTAACGCCCAATTGCCGGCCGCGGTGGTCTAGCGGTTCTAGGCGCTCAGTCCGGAACCGCGCGACTGCTACGGTCGCAGGTTCGAATCATGCCTCGGGCATGGATGTGTGTGATGTCCTTAGGTTGGTTATGTTTAAGTAGTTCTAAGTTCTAGGGGACTGATGACCACAGTAGTTAAGTCCCGTAGTGCTCAGAACCATTTTGAACGCCCAATTGGACAGGATTTGGGACACTGTCCTACAGGAGGACATCCAAAACTCTATAAATCAATGCCAAGCCGAATAACTGCATGCATAAGAGTCAGAGGCGGACAAACGCGTTATCGAATTGACAAGTTTGTGAAGCTCTCTCTCTCTTGAATAAATTATGCAATTTTTCTAAAATTGTAGTCATTGTTTTGTCTGTACATATACGTCACATATACCTATTTCTGTCCCCCTTGGGTAATTCTTTCGAGGTGCGTCTTTTTCTTCCTTAGTGTTTTCAAAAATGCCGAATAACCAATACGGAATTTGTGTACGGCCTGGTTCTAGAGTGTATGGAGGACGATATTCTATTTGCAGAGTACTAGATTAAAGTGTTAACTCGTGGTTTCGCTAAGCTGCGCGAGACTAACGTTGTCTTCCCAGCAGCCATGTCTCACCTGGACGTGCAAATAAACAGAGTGAATGGAGCAGAAGATATTATTGATTTGGTAGACCGAAGTCCTTCACCAAACCCATGCAGAATTCGTACACGTATAGGTGTTCCACATACAAGAATGTGGCGGACATTACTTTATCTTTTACAGTGGATTCAATCCTTCGACGAGGAGGTGAAGGTAGACGACAGGAATCTTGTCTTTGGTTGACTGCAAATTGCCAAGTAATCCCTTTAATACTGTTTATAGCTGCAGCAACTTTAACTCGTAGGGGTACCACTGACACTCGTGTTTTTCGTCGGTAGTCTGACGAAACCCCGCAAACCTTTCTGGAGTCACATTTCAATAAAGCTTCTATGCAAACGTGTTGTTCGGTATGGTAGACAAGCAGTTGATTGGAATTGATATGTTACCGCATCGTACGGCGAAGCCCCGTTATCTAGACTTGATTGAAAACGAGATTCCAGTATTATTGGAAGAGATTTCTTCATCTGCAAGGAGGGCTGTGTTCTTCCAGCGTGTCGAGGCATCTGCACATTCTAGTCATCGTCGGCTGACTCTTATGTGAAACCAACATCCCCCGGGAGTTTTGTCAGCAGAAATAGTAACGTTTCTCGGCCGCCAACGTCCCGTAACTTTGAGTTTTGCCTGCAGTGGTGTTTTAAAGGCGAAGTCTTCAAAGAAAAAGCAAACCCTCGAGACGAATTTATCGGATTACGAATAGTGATGCTTTCATAAAAAAAGTACCAAGTCAAACTCAGAAGAACTAGTGGTGTTGTCAAGACAGTTCGAAAGTACACTGAAGTCGGAGGTGGAATATATGAAAACAAACTTTCAACTTAATCTTTTACTTTGCTTAACACTTGTCAGTATTTGTTTCAGTTACATTCCAACAGCTGCACCTCTGTAACAATAACAATTGAACACTTATTAGCCGGCCGGAGTGGCCAAGCGGTTCTAGGCGCTACAGGCTGGAACCGCGCGACCGCTACGGTCGCAGGTTCGAATCTTGCCTCGGGCATGGATGTGTGTGTGATGTCCTTAGGTTAGTTAGGTTTAAGTAGTTCTAAGTTCTAGGGTTCAAATGGCTCTGAGCACTATGGGACTCAACTGCTGAGGTCATTAGTCCCCTAGAACTTAGAATTAGTTAAACCTAACTAACCTAAGGACATCACACACATCCATGCCCGAGGCAGGATTCGAACCTGCGACCGTAGCAGTCCCGCGGTTCCGGACTGCAGCGCCTAGAACCGCACGGCCACCGCGGCCGGCTTAAGTTCTAGGGGACTGATGGCCTCAGATGTTAAGTCCCATAGTGCTCAGAGCCATTTGAATCATTCTTGAACACTTATTACGTGTACTGTTTAATCCGAATTAATCAATGCGACTAACTCATAAAATATTTACTATTATTCCTGAAACATTCTGTATTATGAACGGAAATAAAGAATCTGTTACTGCCTCCTAATGTTGTTTAGTAATCAGCCATGAAGGATCAGACAGGACATACCTGAACTCACTCCACAGAAATGTG
Organism: Schistocerca serialis cubense; assembly: GCF_023864345.2. Lineage (NCBI taxonomy): Eukaryota > Metazoa > Arthropoda > Insecta > Orthoptera > Acrididae > Schistocerca > Schistocerca serialis. The sequence goes on from NC_064643.1 coordinate 577,590,186, forward strand.
GTTTCCGAAATTTTTAAAAAGACTTTTACAGTCCTTTCTTTCCATAGTAGCTCAGCACATAGACTTCTGTGTTGTAATTTAGAAACATAGAAGAGAATAACTGAATAAAAGTGTGTCACTCTCGTATAAGAAGTCATGTGCGTAAAATGTGAAAAAGGAAAAACGTCGGCACATCTAACCAATAATATACCTTTCTCGTTACAGCTATGTTATAATACTGTACATAACTATTCTGGGAGAATACTAGACACCATTCGCGTTTAAAATTCTTTTCCGTACGAAATTTTAATGTTCATTGTCCTGTTAAAAGTCAGCGACAAATCAGCTGACTGGGTGGGTAGTTTGTTTTTGTGTAGTACTATTTCCCTGAAGTACGGGTGGGATGTGTGTGTAAATCGCCAGAAGCCAAAAGCGGCTGTGGCTTTGGGCAAAAAATGCATTTCTATCTTTCTCATAGAGTGGCATCGTGCATTTGGTGCAACTCCAGCTTCGGAAAGGTTTATTCTGAGATGCGGTTTGACCCACAAATATTGAAATGGTGTCAAAGATGGGCGCTGCGCTTTGTAAGTACATTGCACCGGGTTTTTTTTTTTTTTTTTTTTTTTTTTTGTGCAGCTCATTGAGTTTCAGTGGCATCTCATACCACAAATGTGGGTGCACCATGGTTTTCGCTATAGTGATGTGCATGACATAACCACTTCGAATGTCTCAAGTTACTGAGATTATCCTCGCTCAGTTATTCGTCTGCAACAAATGGTACACTAGTCGTATAGTTAACACAAAACTTCATTAAGCTTCGCTGATCGTGAGAAAACTGCCGTAAAATCTTGTCGTTTTTACGATACAGAGTTCGTCCATATTGCAACTTTTACAACAGAGCCTTAAAGACAGTTCAGAATTAATTATGTACTCAATGTTTTATTTGCGGCCTCGTTAACCAGTATTACTTAATGTCGTAGAACCAGCCTGCGCTGAGCAGAGAGAGAGAGAGAGAGAGAGAGAGAGAGAGAGAGAGAGTCTGCATTGAGTGGTATGCATCAGGCCAAGTCTTGGAACTATATCCAAGGGCTACTTAGCAACATTTTCGGGCAGAAGGGCCCGAGGAGCGAGCGCATTCCTTTGCTGAAAAAGGAATGCTTTCCCACTTGACATGAAATTGGTGTCCTTCCATAACTAAAAAACTTTACTCCTACCACAAGTACATTTTAGTCTGTTACCGTTTTCAATCATTTCTTGCTCACGCAATAACATAACATTTTGATAGCTAGCTGAAGAGGCTTGTCTGGGTAGTTCAGTTGGTATTCTCTAGCAAAGGCAAGTTTCCACATTAGAGTCCCATGGCACTAGATACTTTTATTCTTTCAGGAAGTTTTCAAAACAGCACACACTACGCTGCAGGGTGGAAGAAACGTTCTAGGTAGATATTGGAAAAGGCAACAGGGAGAGAGTTAGATAACCTAAATTCTTTTCAGTCTAACACCTCCGCCTGGTTTTGAGCTCCATGACAAGCGACTGAATTATTTTGATGTATCTCTTTACTTTTCCGTATACTCACAGACTAAATAACTTCGCGCTTAGATTCAGTTAAGAATCTCCTGTCGGTGGCTGCAATAGTATTAGCAATGAAATCTTTCCTGACTGACGTGACCAGGTTTACTATTTAGGCGGGTGGTTGTCAGAATGGTTACGCGCGTCCGGACACTTCATCCCAGCGCTCTCTCAGAAAGCAGTAAATTGGTTAAATAATTTTTTTCAATTCTGTTGGTGTAGAAACCTGTGATGGAGTTTCTTTCCATTATGCGCCGAACGAAGCAACATCTTGAGACAGTTCTCACTTTTTAGAATGGGAATAGTTCCTCAGAAATTCAATGAAATTACAAACCACCAAAATTGCACCCAAGTTTGTTGTATTTAAATGGCGGCAAGTTTCAGACTTTAGTCCATTTTCAAGCCATCCACTTAAGTCCTACCACAACACCATTTCTCGGAAACGTTGCACAGCTAGCGAAAAAATAAGTCGCATCTACATGGTGCTATCAAATGACTTTCCTCGGTGTAAACGGCTCCAAAGCTGACTTGAGATAAGAGAGATGATCGTATTCAGACAACCAATAAGATTTCGTACTTCGTGTGGCGTGTTGCTTATCGTGCAGGACTATCCGCATGCACTGATACGAATGATAGCAGAAGAGCTGAACACGCGAAACATTTACACACTAGCTAGGCAATATACAACAGTATGTACCGCAAAGCAAGAGCAAAAACAGTGTCATGGGATTGCAAAAAAGAAACAAAAAGACTGCTGGGTGGCGCTGGCTGCGAGAGCGGGGATGAGCGGAGTTGAGGATGCAGCGACTATACTGGTGTTGAAAATTAAAGCAACAAGCGGAAATGTTGCAAGCTTGAGTGTATTTTGCCACAAAACAGTTTAAACAGGTGACTGAAAGGTAGAAACAATGTAATCAATACAGAACTTAAGGCAACTGCAAAATATATGATGGTACACAAAAATGTTCTTAGTTTTTTCCTGGATTTGCACACACGGGTAGCTCCAAAATATTTCTGTTTGCTGATGACATTAGCATGGTAGTAAACAATGTTGTGTGCAACATTGGCTCGGTTTCAAATAATGCAGTTCATGACCTAAGTTCATGGCTTGTAGAAAATAAACTGACGCTAAATCACAGTAAAACTCAGTTTTTAAAATTTCTAACTCACAATTCAACAAAACCTAACGTTTTAATTTCACAGAATGGGCATATGATTAATGAAACTGAACAGTTGAAATTTCTAGGTGTTCAAATAGATAGTAAGCTCTCGTGGAAAGCCCACGTTCAGGATCTTGTTCAAAGACTTAACGCTGCCAATTTTACTATACTACTGAAGTGAGTGATTGTTGGACACGAAAATTAGTCTACTTTGCTTATTTTCATTCGCTTATGTCGTATGGTATTATATTTTGGAGTAAATCTTCCCATTCTAAAAGGATATTTTTGGCTCAGAAACGGGCGGTTCGAGCAATGAAGTGGTGTAAGTTCGCGAACCTCTTGTCGACCCCCTACACTAGTTTTGGGTATTCTGACACAGGCCTCTCATTATACGCATTCCTTACTGTCATTTTTTGTTAATAATATTAGCTTATTCCCAAGAATACGCAGCTTTCACTCAGTGAATACTTAACAGAAATCAAATCTGCATTTGGATCGGACTTCCTTAACTCTTGTACAGAAAGGCGCGCAATATACTGCTGCATCCATTTTCAATAAGCTACCATTCGAATTTAAAAATCTTAGCACTAATCCACGCTCTTTCATCGAAACTGAAGAGTTTCCTCATGGTCACTCCTTCTATTCTGTCCATGAGTTCTTTGAAAAATTGAGCTGTTTCTTGTTGCGTTGTTGATTGCGTTTACTTGAACTTACGGACTGTGTTTTTACGGGTTTATAAACATTTATTTTTATCTATTATTACTTTTATGTTGTAATTTCATGTACTGACACTTTCCATGATCATGGAGATTTGCTCCTCAGTTTGGTCCTACGGAACATGACGTATAAATAAATAAATAAATAAATAAATAAATAAATAAATTCCGACAACTGGTTAATACAGCAATACCGGCTTGACAGCGACGGGGCATGCTGTGAATAATGCCGTCAATCTCATGTTAAGGCAATAATGCCCCTCCTTACTGCAGAGCTGCTCACTAGTCTAGAAGAGTGGTTGGTAGATGTTTGTATGATGCAACCAGTCTCCCTAGTGCATCCCAGACATACTCCATGGGATTCAAATCGTGAGAGCAATAAATGCAGTTTCCCAGGAAACGTCAACCACCCGTGCTCTCTGAGGTCGGGCATTATTGTCTATCATTATGAAGTCTGGACCAACAGCACCTCACAACAACCGCTCATGATATCTAAAATTCTCGTCACGATAACCGACAGCAGTTACACCTTGCTTAGTCATCCGTAAAGTTTCCTGAAGAGGTGTTTGATTGGTCAACACAATCCTTGCCCACACCACGAGAGATCCTTTTCGATATCGGTCTCTTTCCACAATGTTTGGGTCCCCAAATCGTGTTACACATTCCCTCCAGGTGCGAATCGCTCTTGAATCACTCTCCAGACCAAATTGGTGTGAGAAGCACATTGGCCTCCTGTCAGACCGTCCAGGTGGCATGTTGACGACTCCACTCTAGACATTCTTTTCTGTGAAGACGTCAGAGGTACACATACAGCAGGTCCCCGACAGTAAAAGCCGCTCCGGCGAAGCCTTCTGCACACCGTTTGCCTCGGTGTAACATATCCATTGGATGCTCAGGGGTCAGACGCCAGTTGCCATGCAGTACTAAGGCCCTTACAACCAAATAACGGTCCTGTCTTCTGAAGTCACACGTGGCCGGTCCTACCCTGGTCTTCAGGATATAGTTTGGTCTCTCTAAGCTGTAGCCACATTCGAGAAACAACAAAACAATTCACATTAACCCATAGGGCCACACCAGTTTGCGACTCTCCTGCTTCCATCCTTCCTATGGCCCTCGACCGCAGAGTCTGGTAGGCCTATTCTTTGTGCCCTACTGCAGTGTATGTGAATGTGTATAGAGAGATTGTGGATGTAGGACTACCCGGAAAACACTATCCCGTTTTGTAGGTGCCCTTACGTCATCTTTGGCTTGTTTTCCCTTGACCAGAATGCCGTCTTCCGTGCAGAACACGATCGTACGTACATCTGTTGACGGTTTGTATGATTATATCATGAATGAGACACTGGTGAACGAAACAGCGGTTTGTTGCTTTAATTTTGACACCGGTGTACATACTGTATTTAAGCGAGCACCTGCACTAAAATATCAACCTGGGGATCACCTTACTGACGGTCCGTGTCACCTACTGCTCCACAGTCAATGCAAGAAACTTTTTGAGGTGCGCGTTTAGAAGAATTGCATGGGGAGACAGGAGAGGGCTAGTGATGTTTCCCTCCAAAAAATTTGTTGGGAACAATATAACTTATTTACGACTAGTGTTCTGACACTGGTTCATGTAAATTATACTAAGCAACAGAGCAAGGAAGCCTTAGCAATCATTAATGACGCCAGATTAGTGTCCAACTTTCCGATACACTCCTATAAAAAAAATAAAAAAAAGACTTTATAGCCACAAACTACAGCGGAGTGAATTGCTAATATTTCCAACCATTGTTCCTTAGTTGCTACATGATTTAAGCTTATCACGTGGGTAAGAATAAACACTGTTTATCGTTTGAACCTGATATTATTTCCAATGAAACATGTTTCACCAATTTGTGTTAGACATCGCCACGGTGCCACAATTAGATTTTCTCTCTGCAGCGGAGTGTGCGCTGATATGAAACTCCCGGGCAGATTAAAACTGTGTGCCGGACCGAGACTCGAACTCGGGACCTTTGCAAATGTCCCGAGTTAGTCTCGGTCCGACACATAGTTTTAATCTGGCAGGAAGTTTCATCGTCACCGTGTCTTATATTCTTTTAATGTACTTACATAAGCCCTAGCTGAATACAGTAGAAGTCAGCAGTTACTGTTCCACACTTCCCTTCAGTGAAAATTTTTCACCTACTGCTTACATGAGCCAATGGGCACACGAAAAGAACAAGAAGCTTGAAAACCACTGACCCTGCCTAACATAAATTGGTGAAACACGTCAGTTGTGAAAAAACCGAGCGAGGTGATGCAATGGTTGGCACACTGGGCTCGCATTCAGAAGGACTACTGTTCAAAACCTGAGTCCGACCATCCTGATTTAAAATTTTAGAAAACATCATCAGCGATCTATAAAAATTAAAACTTAAAGATTAAAAACAGTCTTGATCGCAACTTTTTATTTTTGAGTGACTGGTTTTGATTCTAGTTAAGAACCATCTTCAGAACAGCAGTTATTCCAGCGTCGAGGATCGGCGCAACTTGCTCCATGGAGTCCACCCACCGTTCTGGAGTCTGAAGATGGTTCTTAAATAGAATCGAAACCGGTCACTCCAATGAAAATAAAAAGTTGCGATCAGGACGGTTTCTAATCTTTACATCCTGATTTAGGATTTCCGTGATTTACCTATATCGCTCTGGGAAAACTCCGGGATGGCTGTTTTGAAAGGACTCGACCGAGTTCCTTCCCTAATCCGAGCTTTTGCTCAGTCACTAATGACATCGTCGTCGACGGAACGTTACACATTAATGTCCTCCTCTATCAGTTGTGAAAGACAGATAATACTTGCAAAAGCAAAAATTATCTACAGTTTCATCATATCTAGGATACGACTTTTGACGTAAACAATTTTTTTTTGCTTATAGATAAGAAACGATAAGATGGAAATTGCCGAAACAGAACACTTCAGTCATATACGAAATTGTTTCACATAAAAATATATCTTTTTGTAATATTATACGTAAATAAATATTTTAAATAATTCTGCTAAAACACAATTTGTCACTTTTCTTTGTTATAAATTTCAAATATAACAAAGCTCTCGTCCATTATCATATGAGACTGAAATCTGAACGAACTTCACTCGTAAAAGTATTGCGCAGTGAATGACCTCCACTACACGTGCTGCCACGCTATCTGAAAGGAAATCCCTTATTTATTATGTGGATGGCTGATGCAATGTACACAACAATCAAATTCCTCGTCTTGTTTAAAGCAGAACATTTGTACAGTAAAGTATCTTCAGTGAAGTGAATAGCGATGTAATAACGAAAGTAAAGTGTTCGCTTCCGTTTGGAACAATATGTTACTGAATTTAGTGGCATCTTTATAAGTGATGGAAAAATTCTATTCTGTCAAAGATATGGGAACTCAGTAAATGCGGACTAGCGTTATCAAGTCTGGCAGCATTTAGCAAGTAGTAAATATAGAATGGCAGCTTTACGTTCAACTTCTAGAAAAGTCCCTTTAGGTGAGAAAGCTTCCTTTTCACGTACCATAGTTTCAATAAGTTCAGAACACTTTTCTTACACCTGATTCTCCTTTATACAAACGGAGAAGTCGCCCCAATGTCTTGTGCTATTTTTATAAATTATGTATCACAGATATATGTATCAGAATATAATAGATTGTTGGTAAACACTGCTTGTTAAACTACATGCCGGAGTATGTATTAAATGCATAAAGATGTGAGTTTTCAGCAAAACAATGAAAGTAGCAGCAGCATACAAAATTAGACTTTGATCCTGATGTTTAAATGTATTTACGTTTGTTTTAATTTATTAACAATGGAGCTGCTTGATGTGTTTTCGCATACAAAATACTAAATATTGGACGAACAAATGAACGTAGCTGAAAAACAAGCATGGCAGTGAAAAGGTGAGTGAATTCCATGTTATCTAATGTATCATGCATATGTATAGTGTAAAATTGTTTTCAAGTATTGGAAAACGAAAGGATGTGAATCTGGGTAACGACACTGCTAAGGTGAGTCAAGTACGTTTCACAAACTTTTTGCAGGGACTCACGTAATAATTAGGAAGTGGCGCTGTGAAGATGTCCCTAAACGAGGCTAGGCATTTGTCGATCGCTATAGCGCCAAACTGGTGTTCATAGATGCGTTACTCCTCCTTCCGAACAGGCCATGAAAGCCCAACGGTACTGACCGGCTGCCGTGTCATCCTCAGACCACAAGGGTCACCGGATGTGGATATGGAGGGGCATGTGGTCGGCTCACCGCTCTCCCGGCCGTATGTCAGTTTCCGAGACCGGAGCCGCTACTTCTCAGTTTGCCTCACTAGTGCTGAATGAACCCCGCTTGCCAACAGCGCTCGGCAGACCGGATGGTCACCCATCCAAGTGCTAGCCTAGTCCGACAGCCCTTAACTTCGGTGATCTGGCGGGAACCGGTGTTACGACTGCGGCAAGGCCGTTGGCTTATGGATGTGTTAGTGAGAGGAAAATCTCGCTGTTGTAGCGAGCGCTCTTTGCAGCTATGTGTTTGTGGTTGCGCAACATGGGGAAAAATTGTGACAAGGAAGAATATTAATGTTGTTGCTCATCGTTCCACTCGCATCAGTTTAAGACGTCCTCTTATGTTCCTGCCCAACCACACACTCGCTAATCGTTACATATTCGGAAACAAACACCCAAATATTTATTTCATCCTTCCTTCTCTAATTAGACGGAAATGGTTGAATCAGAACATACTTGTATCACATTTATAACGAAGTCCCAGACTGTGTTCACACACACACACACACACACACACACACACACACACACACACACACCCTAAATGAATAATCGAAATGCACACAATCGACACAAGGGTAGTTCACTCGCTCTCGCAAAAGTCGATACACACAGCCCACTAGTGACTTCACAATTGCAATAAGTAATGTCAAGTGTAGTTGGACCCTGAGAAGGGTAAAATAGCCGATGGCCATCTTGCTCGTGGTCATTCGGCTGTACGAAGTGCAGCAGGAAAGACGTACGTATGAGCGGAGATTAGGTCACAGGTCCGTAGTGCCCGGAAAATTTATAAGTATGGTACGAAATCGGGGACTTACTGTTTTCGGGCAAGTCAGTAGCGAATACCTGGCAATACTCCGGCGAGTTCGTGTGAACTCAATAATTCACATGTTAGTTAAAGTGGTATACCACTCTGTTTTTGTTGTATTTTAAAGCTTTCGAACAGTCGTTACCTTACTTCGATGCAGAAAGACAACAATAAGCTCTGTATCTTGTTTAAAACAAAAAACTTGAGTGTACTGTGAACATTATTTTTTATTCGTCGCAAATAAATTTCCTGACTACACATTTTTTTAAATTATAGATTGAGTGATTAATTAACAAGGAAAATTGTGACTAAAGCGTTTCGTTGGCCCTTAGACATTAGCGTAGCCAAACAAAACGTATTCTAGAACCTTCAGCAACAATGAAAACTAGCTCTGTGTTCAGCGTATTTCAATCTGTAATTCATGCAGTCGCACGTTTGGGCTTAGGAGTAACAAACAATAAGTGCACAGTATTTTATTTCGGCCTATACAGGGCGATACCACAATGATATAAACTCTGTGATATATCAATCTGAGGTAAGGGACCTTAGTCCGGAAACGACAGAGTCGAAATTTATAACCGAAGATCGTCCTGATACCTCTGGCAGTGGACCTCTTCTGCTGCAAGCTCTTTACTTTCCATATTTGAGGATTAAGTAGTATGGACAAAAAAAAGCAAAACTTGTCAATAAACATGGGCTGTAAAATGCAATTTTTAATACCTATGAGCACTATGCTGCTGTGAAAGACATGCCTTCTACTGATCGAGCGCTCATAGATCTTAAGATACGCATTTTGAAGCCCACATTTTTTATTGTTTTGATCCATGCTACCTCTTCTCAAAATATGGAAAGCAAATAGCAAGCTGTAGAAGCGGTCCACTGTCAGAGGTATCAGGACGATTTTCGGTTATAAATTTCAACCTGGTCGTTTCCGGACTAAGGTCCCTCAACTCAATCTGATATATTTACCCTTCTTTCGTCATTCCTGAAAGTCAGTAACATAATCACCGAATGACCCTGCATATTACAGTATAGTCACAAGGCGCACTTTGCTCCAAAGCACTAAGAAGACATGACATACTTCAAAAGTATGGACATGCGATATAGTAATTCTAAAATATAAACTCTGCTGGATGGCATATTGTCGATAATACACACATGAAAAAAAGTTATGCATCACCTCGATTCCGAGAGTTCCGGAACCTGTGTAGAAAATTGGAATAGAGGTCAACATAATTTCCGTGTTTATTACTGCTCATGAAAATTACACATTGCGTGTTGTGCCACTATGCAACTTGACCTTCGGAGGTGGTCGTCCAGATTGCTGTACACACGGGTACCTCTAATACCCAGTAGCACGTCCTCTTGCATTGATGCAAGCCTGAATTCGTCGTGGCGTACTACCCAAAAGTTCATCAAGGCGCTGTTGGTCCAGACTGTCCCACTCCTCAACGGCGATATGGCGTAGATCCCTCAGAGTCGTTGGCGGGTCACATCGACCATAAACAGCCCGTTTCAATCTATTCCAGGCATGTTCGATAGGGTTCATGTCTGGAGAACATGTTGGCCATTCTAGTCGACCGATGTCGTTATCCTGAAGGAAGTACTTCACAAGATGTGCACGACGGGGGCGCGAATTGTCCATGAAGGCGAAAGCCTCGCCAACATGCTGCCGATATGGTTGCACTATCGCTCGGAGGGCGGCATTCACGTATCGTACAGCCGTTACGGCGCCTTTCATGACCACCAGCGGCGTATGTCGGCCCCACATAATGCCACCCCAACAACAGGAGGGAACCTCGACTTTGCTGCACTCGCTGGACTGTGCGTCTAAGGCATTCAGCCTGACCGGGTTGCCTCCAAACACAGTCTCCGACGACTGTGTGGTTGAAGGCGTATGCAACACTTCTAGGTGAAGAGAATGTGATGCCAATACAGAGCGGTCCATTCGACATGTTGTTGGGCCCATCTGTTCCGCGCTGCATGGTGTCGTGGTTGCAGAGATGGACTTCGCCATGGACGTCGGGAGTCAAGTTGCGTATCATGCACCCTATTGCGCACAGTTTGAGTCGTAACACAACGTCCTGTGGCTGCACGAAAAGCATTTTTCAACATGGTGGCGTTGCTGTCACGGTTCCTCCGAGCCATAAACAGTAGGTAGCGGTCATCTACTGCAGTAGTAGCCCTTGAGCGGCCTGAGCGAGGTATGTCATCGACAGTTCCTGTCTCTCTGTGTCTCCTCCATGTCCGAAAAACGTCGCTTTAGGTCACTCCGAGGCTCTTGGACACTTCCCTTGTTGAGAGCCCGACCTGGCACCAAGTAACAATGCGGACGTGATCGAACCGCGGTATTGACCGTCTAGGCATGGTTGAAATACAGACAACTCGAGCCGTGTAGCTCCTTTCTGGTGGAATGACTGGGACTGATCGGCTGTCGGACCCCCTCCGTTTAATAGGCGCTGCTCATGCGTGGTTGTTTACATCTTTGGGCGGGTTTAGTGACATTTCTGAACAGTCAAAGTGGCTGTGTCTGTGTACTATATCCACAGGCAACGTCTATTTTCAGGAGTTCTGGGAACTGGGATAATGCGAAACTTTTTTTGATGTGTGTAGTTTCAGCGTAATGAAGATTTTAACAACTTTGTGGGGATACATAAAAATTTCTTTTACTAAATCTGTGCAACGCGACCTAAAGTAGATTTATAAATGGTTGGTTAGAATTTCGGTGACAGAAGAAATTTTTATTATTTCGCTGAAACGGGGAATATAGAATCACCGCTGTCTCTCACGGGAATCAATACACGGTGATAAAACTGTCAGTCGGAGAAATTAAAATCATGCTATCCCTTTAATGATGTTCAGCAGAACAAAGCTGTCTGCCTGTGCAGGCTCCTCCCCCACTGCCAGGGACAACGCAAACACATCATGTCCAGAGGCTGGCACCAAGCTAGTGAACCAAATGTTATCATTACTTCCAGATTATCCTATCTTCCAGGAGTACTTGACACGCAAGGTAGATGGAGCACTTCAATGAAGCTTGGAAAGTAGGACATAAGGTAGTAGTGGAAGTAAAGAAATGAGACCGGTTGTGAGTCGTGCTGGAATATCTGAATCTGTAGAGCACTTGCCCAAGAAAGGCAAAGGTTACAGGTTCGATTTCCGGTCCGGTATGGTGCACGGTTATAATCTGGTAGGAAGTGTCATTATTTCTTTGACGAGTGACCTATAACGTCGGTCTCAAAACTTAGGACATAGTAGATGCAGGGACTTTACGTCTACCACCTCGCAATGAACAGTAACACAATACAAAAATGCAACACGTTCAGAGATATCGACTTAAAGGATTCTAAAAACTTATACTGAAATAGCATAAACTTTCTTTAAATTCAATGTAAATATTTTTAGCAATAAATTCCATTATATTCTGTACAACAGTAATGTGGACACGTAATCCTGTTCTCTCCGAATGTGAGATCTTATCAAGTAATTATTGGTTCTTTGAGTTGTCACTTTTCTCGCTTTCCTAAAAACCTTTTGTTTTGGTTATGAGCCCCTCATGTGCTATTTTTCCCTGTTGTCGACCCCGAATGATGTTATATATTTTACTGTAATGCTATACGACATTAGAACTTGCATCAGGTAAAATTAATAGTTAAGGTAGAAAAAAAAGAGAAACAAGATGAAATTGTTTTATTAGAAAAGTACAAAATGCAAAATTATAATTTCTGAAAATTAATACAGTTTAATAATGAATATCAACTAAATACAATTCAAGGATCAGTTTACGAAAACATAATTGGCATCATATAATGTAGGAATACATTTCACCGAGAAAAGAGATTCAATGTGAGCTTTTTTTAAAGCAAAAATTTCCAATTTTTTTCTTGAGCGATGCTACGCACTGCATTCCAGATATATTCAGTTGTTTTCTCCTGGTACTGTTGATGATCTGCTCATGTACGGTTTCCACCAAAACAATGCCTAGGTCACTATTCTGCTCTTAGAGTACTTTTATGTCACGTTGTCCATGTCCCTTAATCTCACACTTGTGGTTACAGCCCAGACAAAGACAAAATCTTTTTTACCATAGATTATAATTTAAACCCATCGAGCCAAGAGCATCATTGATCATCTCAGAGTCTGTATTCATACAGCGTCCGTGTCTTACTTTACAATATCCTTGAGACATGCATGGATATACACTGTTCTAACGATTACAGATGTTGTAAATATCATGAAATTTCGTAACGTTTACAACAGCTGTAATCGTTAATACAGTGGTTGTTCATACAGTGTCAGTATCTTACTTTACAGACATTGAAATAATCAAGGATATTAAAAATTACTTTTAAATTACGCTACACACGATAAGTGTGACAACTCAATGTACCGCTCTTCTTGAATGGTTCAAATGGCTCTGAGCACTATGGGACTTAACTGCTGAGGTTATCAGTCCCCTAGAACTTAGAACTACTAAAACCTAACTAACCTAAGGACACCACACACATCCATGCCCGAGGCAAGATTCGAACCTGCGACCGTAGCGGTCGCGCGGTTCCAGACTGCAGCGCCTAGAACCGCTCGGCCACTCCGACCGGCCTCTTCTTGAATGACCCATACACATCTTCCAGTAGCTGTTCTTACCGTGGCGAATCATGAAGTAGCCTGCAGCAAAACTGATTCAGCTGTCCTCAGGTGCACAATGGGGCATTTCACATGTATTTTTCAGTGCCATCAATTAAAAATTGCCGTTTTTCGACTTCAGTTACTTTTCTCCCTGGGGTGCGATATACGGGTAATGCAACTGCTTCGTCCCTTTGTGACGTGAGAACGTACACTGCTTGCGCAGGAGGCACGGTCTCCACGGTAGTCAGGCAACGGGCACGAGTCGGCACGGTAGAAAGTGTGGAGGTATGTGTCGTAACGGCGTGGGATTCGTACGCCGACACCGGGAAACTGTCTGGCCAGGGGCGCGCCGGGGCCGACTCACGGCTGGACGGCGGCCGACCGCCACTGGACGTTCTCGGAAGTCGTTGCTGCACTGGCCGGCGTTCCGGGAAGGTGACGCTCGCGGGGAAACCGGGCAGGACCGGACCGGGGGTCGCAGACTGGCCGTTTCCGTGTGCTGGGCAGGCGGGCGGCCTTGGCTCAGGGAGGGAACTTCCCGTCCGTCTCGTGTCGTGTTAACGGGCGATCCCGACTGCGCGCGGACCCGAAATCTTACCTGCTCTTAAAGCGGTATACTGCGCGCACGGTCACTTTTAGAAATTGGACAGCGGGGAGTGGTGGTCAATTTTTGAGTTAAACCAACGGCGTGCGAAGGAAAAAAAAAGTAAAGTTGGCATTACAGCATTTTCCTTCCCATTTCTGTATACTATGGTAAACTCGACTACTCATAAGTATCTCTGTTGGTCCATTATGGACAGGGGACATCTGCTGGTTCAGTACACTACTGGCCATTAAAATTGCTACACCACGAAGATGACGTACTACAGACGCGAAATTTAACCGACAGGAAGAAGATGCTGTGATATGCAAACGTTTAGCTTTTCAGAGCATTCACACAAGGTTAGAGCCGATGGCGACACCTACAACGTGCTGACATGAGGAAAGTTTCCAACCGATTTCTCATACACAAACAGCACTTGACCGGCGTTGCCTGGTGAAACGTTGTTGTGAAACCTCGTGTAAGGAGGAGAAATGCGTACCATCACGTTTCCGACTTTAATAAATGTCCGATTGTAGCCTATCGCGATTGCGGTTTATCGTATCGTGACATTGCTGCTCGCGTTGGTCGAGATCCAATGACTGTTAGCAGAATATGGATCTGGTGGGTTCAGGAGGGTAATAAGGAACGCCGTGCTGGATCGCAACAGCCTTGTATCACTAGCAGTCGAGATGACAGGCATCTTATCCGCACGCATGTAACGGATCGTGCAGCCACGTCTCGATCCCTGAGTCAACAGATGGGAACGTTTGCAAGACAACAGCCATCTGCACGAACAGTTAGATATTTGCAGCAGCATGGGCTATCAGCTCGGAGACCGTGGCTGTGGTTACCCCTGACGCTGCATAACAGACAAGAGTGCCTGCGATGGTGTACTCAACGACGAACCTGGGTGCACGAGTGGCAAAACGTCATTTTTTCGGATGAATCCAAGTTCGGTTTACAGCATCATAATGGTCGCATCCGTGTTTGGCGTCATCCCGGTGAACGCACATTGGAAGTGTGTATTGGTCATCGCCTTAGTGGCGTATCACCCGGCGTGATGGTATGGGTCGCCATTGGTTACACGTCTCGGTCACCTCTTGGTCGCATTGACGGCACTTTGAACAGTGGACGTTACATTTCAGATGTGTTACGATCCGTGGCTCTACCCTTCATTCGATTCCTGCGGAATCCTACATTTCAGAAGGATAATGCACGACCGCATGTTGCAGGTTCTGTACGGGCATTTCTGGATACAGAGAATGTTCGACTGCTGCCCTGGCCAGCACATTCTCCATATCTCTCTTCAATTGAAAAAGTCTGCTCAATGGTGGCCGAGCAACTGGCTCGTCACAATACGCCAGTCACTACTCTTGATGAACTGTGGTATCGTGTTGAAGCTGCATGGGCAGCTGTACCTGCACACGCCATCCAAGCTATGTTTCACTAAATACCCAGGTGTATCAAGACCGTTATTATGGCCAGAGGTGGTTGTTCTGGGTACTGATTTCTCAGGATCTATGCACCCAAATTGCGTGAAAATGTAATCACATGTCAGTTCTAGTATAATATATTTGTCCAATGAATACCCGTTTATCATCTGCAATTCTTGTTGTGTAGCAATTTTAATGGCCAGTAGTGTAATTGTCAATGTTAATGAGACCCGTGTAACTTCAGATGTTGTTTTATTTTGAAGGCCACCAGTTTGAGCATTTCCCTATGCCATCTTCAGGCCCCATATGCATACCTCCAAATAAACGAAAATGTCAGAGCCATAAATCTCTGAATGTTGTGAATTGCCGGCCGATGTGGCCGAGCGGTTCTAGGCGCTTCAGTCTGGAGCCGCGCGACCGTTACGGTCGCAGGTTCGAATCCTGCCTCGGGCATGGATGTGTGTGATGTCCTTAGGTTAGTTAGGTTTAAGTAGTTCTGAGTTCTAGGGTACTGATGACCTCAGATGTTAAGTCCCATAGTGCTCAGAGCCATTTGAACCATTTTTGTTGTGAATTCATTCGTTACTCTAGTGCTTCATTCGAAGACTTGATAGCAACTTGCAATTCCGGCACCGAGGTCTCGCCATGTCACATACTTACTTTTTTATTAGCGAACGGAACTTACTTTCCGAACTACCCTCGTATGGTTTCTTTTCCTGTGGCGTTCCGAACGTAATGTATAAACGTGTCCTAAATGAACTGTAACATATTTGTCTTCGGATGTACTGAGCAATGAAAAGAATGCAACACAAATTACTATGCTTCCTCGCTGCATGTACTAACCATACGGAAATATAAAATTTACTAGGACGTTTCGTTCCTAATAATTACTCTTGAGTAAAAGATAAATTAACATACAACTGTTTCACAGTTATTTTATTTTGTCGCTTCTGTTATCCTTCATTCCAGGATTTCTTCACTTCAATCTTACCTAACGAAATTATCAGGCATACTGTCAAATAGAAGTTGCCTTGATTGTCTCTGACGCTTTTCGTAGAATTTCTAGCTTCACGTTTTGTACTTAACGGTGCGAGTCTCCGCAGAGCTCGGATGTCACAATTCCATTATGTGATCCGGTTTCTCTTAAATTCCTCGAGCGCAGTATCCTCCTGCTCTATCGCTTCATTTCTATCGATTCGAAACTTGATGCTGAAGCGCCAGGGCCATTCTGGGAAACCCTGTGTGTGTGTGTGTGTGTGTGTGTGTGTGTGTGTGTGTGTGTGTGGTGGCTAAATGACACGAAACACGTGTTACGCTCTTGGCTATGGAATTCGCTTTACAGTTTTCCCGTTTTTCATTGGGCTTTTAGTTTTCTTCCGAGAACATCACTGTAAATCTCATTCGGTTAAGGCAACTGACTCGTATTTAGGTTGAGTGGGATTGTAGTCTCGATCCACGCAGATACATTTTGGTTTTGTGTGGTTCCATGAATTACATCAGGTCGAATGGTTCATTAAACATGGCTAGGAACACTCCCAACCGCATCGTTGTCCAACGGAGAAACTGGTTCGTCGCTAACGACAAGGACGTCGTCGGGAATGGTTTCAGAGGCATCGCAGTACCAGGCTGCTCGTCTGTTTTGACTGGCTTAGTGCGCTACAAGGAGTCCACCGAATGTGTCCGCTTGAGCAGTTGATACAGGTCATCCATAACTCCTTATAGCGAATCGAACACAGAGGCATATCGGGATACAGGATAACGATACAGCCTGCAAACCGTTGCATCGCAGATGCTATTTTATAACAAGGAAGCTGAAAAATTTGTTCATATCATTCAGCATTTAGCCTTTGCTTAAGCCGAACAAGGGGACCACACTCGAACCACGAAAAATTCCGTCATACCGTAACACCACTCCCTCTGTACTTCACTACTGCCATTATACGTGATGGCGGGTGAGGTTCTGCAGGCATTCGCGAAAGCCAACCCTTCCATCGGATTGCAAAAGAGTAAAGCGTGAGTCATCAATCCAAATCACTCATCTCCAGTCAACTGTCCGCTGCTCTCCCTCCCTCTCCC
The DNA here is from genome assembly GCF_023864345.2 of Schistocerca serialis cubense. NCBI lineage: Eukaryota > Metazoa > Arthropoda > Insecta > Orthoptera > Acrididae > Schistocerca > Schistocerca serialis. Next base: position 577,607,421 of record NC_064643.1, read on the forward strand.
TCTCTCTCTCTCTCTCTCTCTCTCTCTCTCTCTCTCTCTCTCTCTCTCTCTCTCTACACGACCTCAAGCGCTTCTCAGCATTGGCCTTAGAAGCGTATGGCTTGTGATGAGCAAGTCGACCATTGTACCGCATTATTTTTAACTCCCAGCGCGCTGTCATTGTACTGCGTCGACTGCTGGTAGCCCTTTGGAACTGATGAATGACACTTTCCGCTGCCTTCGTGGAATTTTTTACAATTACCCTTCGCAATGCTTGACGACGCTGTTCCATCAGTACATTAGGTCTGCCCCGTCTTGGTTTGGCTATGGTTGTTCCTTCGCTTTTCCGCTCCACGGTTACATCACAATAAGTCGACTTGCGCAGCTTTACAAAGTTTGAAATATCCTTGGTGGATTTGTTACTCGGGTCGCATTTAATAACTAGTCGACGTTCAGTGTCACTGAACTCTGCTGTCCTGGCCATTTTGCTGTAACTGACTACACAATACGCTCCCCTCCTTCTATTCTGGCTGATATGCCTTTTGCGACGTCTAGTGCTCATTTCTGCATCAAATAAGGGTTTCCGGACACTTCTGATCGGGTAGCGTATTTGCTTTTCCCTGTATCGAAAGAAATTAATCTCATTAATGTGTTATTTTCTGGTCATAATCGTAATTCCCGCGATCGCACACGACTCGTTACCGATTTAGGGGAGGATGTAACGAGGCTCGTTACAGACTTATGGGAGGAAGGAACGTGAAAGGAAGGTGGATTACTTTATCGATGTCCATCTTATTGCATGGACGAGGGACTTCAGCTGACGATATATAAGAGAAAAAGTGCCACCACAGCTGTATCTTGAGAACGTCTTTGTTCTGTCACACAACTGGTTTCGACGGCACACTACCGCTATCGTCAGGCCTCACTATTGCCAAGAGTATTTGATTTCCTTGGCGCATCTACTGTTACTAGCACACGTAGGCTAGCTTTCATGAGGAGCCTGTACTCGAACCGTGTTGTGTCCCAAACAACGATGGAATTTTTATAGGGGACATAGTCCCATATGAAGGGGCCACAATTGTTAGCGATTGCTTTGAAGAACATTCTGGACAGCTCGAGCGAATGATTTGGCCATCCAGATCGCCCGTCATGTCTCCCATCGAACATTTATGGGACATAATCAAGAGGTCAATTCGCACACAAACTCCTGCTCCGGGAACACTTTAGCATATACGGACAGCTATAGAGATAGCATGGCTGAATATTTCTGCAGGGGACTTCCAACGACTTGTTGAAACCACGCCACGTCGAGCTGCTGCACTACACCTTGCAGAAGCAGATCCGACACGATATGAGGTGGCATCCCATGACTTTTGTCATCTGAGTGTACCTTATATAAATCTTGCTACAATTGGTTTTCGTCTTTTGATGACTCTACTATACGGTAAATGGCAGCGTCATCTGTAAACAATCTAAAAAGGGTACTGCTCAAATTGCCTCCTAAATCATTTATACGAGGGTGAGTCAAATGAAAACCGTAAAATTTGTAATAACAACTCGAAATTTCACGCAGCTATCCTGTAAGTTGGTAAGCGTGCTACAAACAGCGTGCAGAATGGCCTGTAGGTGGCAGCGTAGTGCAGATGCACACATACCGTCGCAGTATCAGTATAAAGATGGCCACCACATTTGCGACTTGCACCAGGGAAGAATAGCGTTCTGTTATTCGGTTTTTGCGCATTGAAGGTGTGGAACATATTGAAATTCATCGACGAATGAAGGTTCAGTGTGGTGATGCAGCAAGTCTACGAAAGGAGTAGGAAGTTCGCAAATGGTGTGACTTCAGTGGAAGAAGCTCCTCGTCCAGATCAGGCACAACGAGTTGTGACTCCACAGATCATTGCAGCAGTTGAAGCCATCTTGTTGTTGTTGTGGTCTTCAATCCTGAGACTGGTTTGATGCAGCTCTCCATGCTAATCTATCTTGTGCAAGCTTCATCATCTCCCAGTACCTACTGCAACCTACATCCTTCTGAATCTGCTTAGTGTATTCATCTCTTGGTCTCCCTCTACGATTTTTACCCTCCACGCTGCTCTCGAATGCTAAATTTGTGATCCCTTGATGCTTCAGGACATGTCCTACCAACCGATCCCTTCTTCTAGTCAAGTTGTGCAACAAACTTCTCTTCTCCCTAATCCTATTCAATACCTCCTCATTAGTTACGTGATCTACCCACCTAATCTTCAACATTCTTCTGTAGCACCACATTTCGAAAGCCTCTGTTCTCTTCTTGTCCAAACTACTTATTGTCCATGTTTCACTTCCATACATGGCTACACTCCATACAAATACTTTCAGAAACGACTTCCTGACACTTAAATCTATACTCGATGTTAACAAATTTCTCTTCTTCAGAAACGTTTTCTTTGCCATTGCCAGTCTACATTTTATATCCTCTCTACTTCGACCATCATCAGTTATTTTGCTCCCCAAGTAGCAAAATTCCTTTACTACTTTAAGTGCCTCATTTCCTAATCTAATACCCACAGCATCTCCCGACTTAGTTCGACTACATTCCATTATCCTCGTTTTGCTTTTGTTGATGTTCATTTTATATCCTCCTTTCAAGACACTGTCCATTCCGTTCAACTGTTCTTCCAAGTCCTTTGCTGTCTCTGACAGAATTACAATGTCATCGCCGAACCTCAAAGTTTTTATTTCTTCCCCCTGGATTTTAATACCTACTCCGAATTTTTCTTTTGTTTCCTTTACTGCTTGCTCAATATACAGATTGAATAACATCGGGGAGACGCTACAACCCTGTCTCACTCCCTTCCCAACCACTGCTTCCCTTTCATGCCCCTCGACTCTCATAACTGCCATTTGGTTTCTGTACAAATTATAAATAGCCTTTCGCTCCCTATATTTTACCCCTGCCACCTTCATAATTTGAAAGAGAGTATTCCAGTAAACATTGTCAAAAGCTTTCTCTAAGTCTACAAATGCTAGAAACGTAGGTTTGCCTTTCCTTAATCTTTCTTCTACGATAAGTCGTAAGGTCAGTATTGTCTCACGTGTTCCAACATTTCTACGGAATCCAAACTGATCTTCCCCGAGGTCAGCTTCTACCAGTTTTTCCATTCGTCTGTAAATAATTCGCGTAAGTATTTTGCAGCTGTGACTTATTAAACTGATAGTTCGGTAATTTTCGCATGTCAACACTTGCTTTCTTTGGGATTGGAAGTATTACATTCTTCTTGAAGTCTGAGGATATTTCGCCTGTCTCGTACATCTTGCTCACCAGATGGTAGAGTTTTGTCATGACTGGCTCTCCCAAGGCCGTCAGTAGTTCTAATGGAATGTTGTCTACTCCCGGGGCCTTGTTTCGACTCAGGTCTTTCAGTGCTATGTCAAACTCTTCACGCAGTATCGTATCTCCCATTTCATCTTCATCTACATCCTCTTCCATTCCCTCAAGTACATCGCCCTTGTATAGACACTCTATATACTCCTTCCACCTTTCTGCTTTTCCCTCTTTGCTTAGAACTGGGTTTCCACTTGAGCTCTTGATATTCATACAAGTGGCTCTCTTTTCTCCAAAGGTCACTTTAATTTTCCTGTAGGCTGTATCTATCTTACCCCTAGTGAGATAGGCCTCTACATCCTTACATTTGTCCTCTAGCCATGCCTCCTTAGCCATTTTGCACTTCCTGTCGATATCATTTTTGAGACGTTTTGTATTCCTTTTTGCCTGCTTCATTTACTGCATTTTTATATTTTCTCCTTTCATCAATTAAATTCAATATTTCTTCTGTTACCCAAGGATTTCTACTAGCCCTCGTCTTTTTACCTACTTGATCCTCTGCTGCCTTCACTACTTCATCCCTCAGAGCTACCATTCGTCTTCTACTGTATCTCTTTCCCCCATTCTTGTCAATTGTTCCCTTATGCTCTCCCTGAAACTCTGTACAACCTCTGGTTTAGTCAGTTTATCCACGTCCCATCTCCTTAAATTCCCACCTTTTTGCAGTTTCTTCAGCTTTAATCTACAGTTCATAACCAATAGATTGTGGTCAGTGTCCAAATCTGCCCCTGGAAATGTCCTACAATTTAAAACCTGGTTCCTAAATCTCTGTCTTACCATTATATAATCTATCTGATACCTTTTAGTATCTCCAGGATTCTTCCAGATATACAACCTTCTTTTATGATTCTTGAACCAAGTCTTATCTATGATTGTTATGCTCTGTGCAAAATTCTACCAGACGGCTTCCTCTTTCATTTCTTAGCCCCAATCCATATTCACCTACTATGTTTCCTTCTCTCCCTTTTCCTACACTCGAATTCCAGTCACCCTTGACTATTAAATTTTCGTCACCCTTCACTACATGAATAATTTCTTTTATCTCATCATACATTTCTTCAATTTCTTCGTCATCTACGGAGCTAGTTGGCATATAAACTTGTAGTACTGTAGTAGGCATGGGCTTCGTGTCTATCTATGCCACTATAATACGTTCACTATGCTGTTTGTAGTAGCTTACCCGCACTCCTATTTTTTTTTTCAAGCCATAGTGAAGGAAAACCGCCGAGTGACAGTGAATGACATTGCAGCATGTTTACAGATTAGTCATGGGTCAGCACAGCACATTGTGCATGATGTGCTCCAGTTTCACAATGTGTCTGCAAGATGGGTGCCACGGCAGCTGACTCCTGAAATGAGAGAACGACGTGTTGATGCTTGTGAAGAACTTCTTCGGCGCTTTGAACGAGAAGGTGATGGCTTCCTTGTAAGAATCGTTACGGGGGACGAAACCTGGGTTCACTTCCACGAACCGGAAACGAAAAGAGCGAGCAAGGAATGGCGCCGTTCCTGATCACCAAAACCAAAGATGTTTCGAACAGAACCATCAGCAGGGAAGGTTATGCTGACTCTCTTTTGGGACGAAAAAGGCGTCATTTTGGAGCATTATATGGTTAGAGGGACCACTGTCACCAGTGTATCATACACACATCTCCTAAAAAATTATCTGAGGCCTGCAATCAAATCAAAGCGACGTGGATTTCTGTCAGCAGGTGTCCTTTTGCAATATGACAGTGCAAGGCCCCACACTGCCCGTACAACAGTTGCAACAATCACAGACCTGCATTTTGAGTGTCTTCCTCATCCACCATACTCACCAGACCTTGCCCCCAAGTGATTTCCATATCTTTGGACCACTCAAAGACGCAATGGGAGGAAAGAAGTTCCATTCTGATGAAGAGGTACGCCACACAGTGCATGAGTGGTTGTGCGGACTATTAAAAGAATTTTTTTCTAAACGAATTTATGCATTTTGTAAGGGCTGGAGGAGTTGCATTGAGTGTGGGGGAGATTATGTTGAAAAGTGATAAAACTTTGTACCACTTCTGCACAATAAACAAAATTTTTAAAAAATATTTAAGGTTTTCATTTGACTTACTCTCGTATAGTCTAAGAGCAGTAGAGGGCCTATAACTTTAGATATGACTTCTTCCTTAGTCGATGACTTCCCCTGAGTTATGAACCGTATACGTTCTGACAGAAAATCACGAATCCAGTCTCACAACGGAGACAGCATTCCAAAGGCACGCAATTTGGTTGGAAGCAGGCTGTGAGGAACGACTATGCCAAATGGAGGTGTGGAAACGATGGTGAGAGTTGTGGTTAGACTGGGGGGGGAGACAGTACGGCCTGGAGTGGACACTTGCTGCGAGGTCACTGTGTGTAGAGGGTCAGGACGGCGTGACCTTGGCCTACTGCTGGTGGCTGCGACTGGCGAAAGGCAAACTGGTCGGTCGCTCTGTACCTACCGTACGCCCTGCCTGCCTTCTTGTTTGACGTTTGTGTTCGCTGGGAGTCCCGGCCGGACACCTACAACACCGTTATCTAACCCAAACAAAAGATGCCTTGTTAGCAATTCTAGGAATATGCCCACTATAGTTGGAAATCAGGAAAAAGTCAGACTTTCACTGGTTAAGGAAAGGCAATCAAATTGAAGTACGAAGGAACCGAGGCCAATTCGAAAAAGGCAACAAAATACCGCACATTAAAACCGTGGCAAAATGAATGGTACACTTCAGGCACAGGCAGGAGAACATAGGATTTTCTCTCTAACATCAGGGAGAGATTAAAACATCGATTTTTTAACCCATCGAGAGGATTGATCGTTACCTGACTGGTTATGGCCCTTATGCCACGTATCTGTACAAAATCGGAAGACAGATGAATGATAACTGGTCCTGCGGCATTGTGGGCACACCAGAAAACACATTGTGGGACTACAGGCTCTTATGAAGATGCAGCGGGAAATGGACGTCAGGTATTAAGGATACGGGATCCCAAAGCAGCACTAAGGAGCAAGTCGACTTGGCGCATCTTGGACGATACTGCAGCCGCAGTATCCAGGTAGACAGAGGAAATTTCAAGAGGCGTTCAACCACAAGTCGTCATGCTGCCATCCAGGCTAGACAACATACTCTGCAGATGGAGTGAAGATGACTGAGGACGGCGACCACAGAGTGAAACGCAGTCCCAAGAATCCACGTTGCAATGGCGCAAGTGATGAAGTGTGGACTTTAAGAAGTAACAGTGATGGGTGGAATTACTTGCACTAGTGGGAAACGCTGCTGACGTAGCGCCCGTCGCCCAACGAATCCAGCATACTATTGCTGTTGGCCGGGGTAGTATGAGGGTGCATCCAGTAGCGAAGACAGCCATACAAAGTTAAATGCACCAAAATAAACGAACAAGCAGAGAGCAAATTCTGTAGTGTTTGCAGTAAATTAGTAGCTGGGTAATTGGTTAAGGGTTTAATGAAATTTTGTAGTATTGTTGTAATATACATATAAAACACCGGAAATAAATACATAATTTATTACTAATCAAGGAAATGTGATTTGTATGGCCTATTCTTGCTTTTCAGATAAGAGACTGCAATTGTGAAGAATAAATAAATAATGAAAAAACCGGAATCACTTGATTTACATGTGACACTGAACTGAACTGGAAAAAATTACTCAGTGTGCAGATCAATAAAATAAGTGCCCAAAATAAGTACTGATGGAGCCACGGCCAAAAGCTATGATAAGTTAAAACATTTTTAACTTCAGTCACATAGGCTTGGAATGTGTTTCTGAAGTATGGTATTCCAGACAGCTACCGTCAAAGTGCTCACAGCGTAGATAAACGCCATCTAGTAGCGTTACGGGTACGTGATGTGTTGAGGGAAGTACACTGCGCAACACAATTAAAGGTTTTCGAAACGCCGTAATGAATTTTGTTGTAGAGAAGCCCACAGCATTTCTGTGTACTGGCGCAAAAACCTGCGAGCGCACACAGGCGCCACCTCTTGGTTCGGCGACGCTGCGAGAAAAAGGCCAGAGGTCAGAAGTTGATATGAGGTGTAAGATGGTCTAATGACGTCACAATAGCACCAAATTTCGCCAGATGCCACGCCAACCATAAGCAAGCTTCCCTGCTTCGTATCGCGTTAAAATTTCGCCGAGTGGTTTTGAAGGGTCCGTAGTGGTTCCACCCGCAATGCCACAGCGCCCTCCAAGCGGTGCGTCACATTTTTTCAGTGGCGCCGTTGGCCCACGATGCCCTTATGGAAGGGCTGACTCGTCCGGTGGTATTAGCAAGATCCTCAAATAGTCCTTTCGTTTTCCCGAGGAAAGGTTAGTTTCATTGACCCCTCTTATGCCACCACCTTAGGCCTTTCAGGGTCTATTCCCAGCAGCTGTGTCTGAATCGTTTTCCTAGGCCACACATAAGAAAACAGCGTGATTTCAACGTTAGGTGTCGCGATTCTGACAGCCATCGCAGAGGCGTCAAAAGAAGGGGTGAAATGTGGGTAAGAGGGTGCATGACGACCTTCTCATCGCGTGACGCGTCCACTGTGGCCTTGTGAAGAATTGTGGTAAAATTTGGTGCCATTGCGATATCGTTGTATGTGTCGACACATTTCTGTCTGAAGCATCGTACCGAGGGTGATGTCAAAGGCCGCCCGCCAGCTTCTGTACCTCCACTGAGGAAGGATGTAGGCAACTTTGGGCCAAATTTCGAAGTTCTACGTCGCAATGGGAGAAAATTACGCCGTTTTGAATAAGTGATTCTCTAATGGTGTTGCGCAGTGTACATAAGTGGATCATCATTTTGCCGACGGTACAGTCTGCTAGTGTGGAAAAAATACTGATATAAGCGACTTTGAAAAAGGGCTTCTTGTTGTGGCCCGGAAAGAGGGAAGCTGGACAACTGTTCGCGCGCTACTGTCGTAAACATACGGTGTACGGAAAGTGGTTGAAAGACGGTGAAACCACAAGCAGCCAAAATGGTGCTGGATGTCCACGCCTCATCACAGAACGCAAGCGGATCTGACGACAGAGCACCATGTTGGTGCAGGCACATGAATTTCGGAGCATAGCGTTCACCGCACATTGTCAAACATGGGTTCCGCGGGTGATTGGGATGTGAATCAGTGGTAACGTCTTGTCTGGTCAGATGAATTAAGTTTCTTATTACTCCAGGTGACTGGTCGTGTTCAGACATGCTGTCATCCAGGCAAATGGCTTCTCGGAACATGCACTGCACTTTGGACGTGTGTTGTTGGGAGCAGTGTTATGCTATAACTGACACTCATGTTGGCTACCATGGGGCCTATGGTACTAATCGGAGAGCCGAGACAGGTGTAGGCTACGTGAATGTTACTGCAGCCCACGTGTGTTCCTACATACGCGAGGTCTTCCCTGACGTAGATAGTATGTTCCAGCAAGGCCAGTCTAATGCTACGGTGGTTTGTGAAGCACGAGTATGAGCTAACGTTGCTGCTTTGGTCACCAAATTCGCCTGATCTGAACCAGAAGGAACAAATATGTGATGCTGTTGGGCTCCAGCTCTGGCTTAAAAAAACACCTGCCCCTTAATTAACGGGAATTGCATAAGCTGTGCGAAGACATCTGGTGCCATACCCCTCTGGAAATGTGCCGGAAGCTTGTCGAGTTCACGCACTCAGAATCGTTTCTGCATTGCGCTCAAAAGGTGATCATAATGTTTTGGCTTATCACTGTATACACTCCGCAAGGCACTGATCACCGCGTAGGGGAGAGCACTTCATAAGGATTTAATTACTGTGCCCTGTTGCGTTCTTATACTAAGTGAGAGAAAAAGGACTATACACCTCGGCACCCGCCGTAATCCCTATCACGTTACTCTCATGATCCCATCGTGAGATACGTTGGTGGTATCAGAGCTGTTATAGTCTTCGTCGAATGCTGGTTATCTAAATCGAAACAGAACTGGTGAAGCGCCTAAACAAACCTTTATTTACAATGTGAATATTGTCAGACAGGGGTGACGCAAATATAAAAAGCGAGCACATTGCTCTAGCTTTCATTCCATTACACCATACGGGATTATTATTATTATCTTTCCTTTCTCAGACCTTAGGTCTGGTTCGGAATGAAAGTGACGCGGACTTTGATCAAGCGTAACTTCCTTTTAACTGTACGGTATATGTTACATTGCGTTTAGGAACTTTCGGGTAATTGAACATGTATCAATAATTACGGATTTCTGAAGTTGTATGTATAAGTTTGGATGTAGCTGTATTGCATTGATGTACTGGTGGATATTGCGTGGTATGACTCCTGTAGTTGAAAGTATAATTGGTATAATGTCAACTTTATCCTGATGCCACATGTCCTTGACTTCCTCAGCCAGTTGGATGTATTTTTCAATTTTTTCTCCTGTTTTCTTCTGTATATTTGCTGTATTGGGTATGGATATTTCAATTAGTTGTGTTAATTTCTTCTTTTTATTGGTGAGCATGATGTCAGGTTTGTTATGTGGCGTTGTTTTATCTGTTATAATGGTTCTGTTCCAGTATAATTTGTATTCATCATTCTCCAGTACATTTTGTGGTGTATACTTGTATGGAGGAACGTGTTGTTTTAAAAGTTTATGTTGTAAGGCAAGCTGTTGATGTATTATTTTTGCGACGTTGTCATGTCTTCTGGGGTATTCTGTATTTGCTAGTATTGTACATCCGCTTGTGATGTGATCTACTGTTTCTATTTGTTGTTTGCAAAGTCTGCATTTATCTGTTGTGGTATTGGGATCTTTAATAATATGCTTGCTGTAATATCTGGTGTTTATTGTTTGATCCTGTATTGCAATCATGAATCCTTCTGTCTCACTGTATATATTGCCTCTTCTTAGCCATGTGTTGGATGCGTCTTGATCGATGTGTGGCTGTGTTAGATGATACGGGTGCTTGCCATGTAGTGTTTTCTTTTTCCAATTTACTTTCTTTGTATCTGTTGATGTTATGTGATCTAAAGGGTTGTAGAGGTGGTTATGAAATTGTAGTGGTGTAGCCGATGTATTTATGTGGGTGATTGCTTTGTGTATTTTGCTAGTTTCTGCTCGTTCTAGAAAGAATTTTCTTAAATTGTCTACCTGTCCATAATGTAGGTTTTTTATGTCGATAAATCCCCTTCCTCCTTCCTTTCTGCTTAATGTGAATCTTTCTGTTGCTGAATGTATGTGATGTATTCTATATTTGTGGCATTGTGATCGTGTAAGTGTATTGAGTGCTTCTAGGTCTGTGTTACTCCATTTCACTACTCCAAATGAGTAGGTCAATATTGGTATAGCATAGGTATTTATAGCTTTTGTCTTGTTTCTTGCTGTCAATTCTGTTTTCAGTATTTTTGTTAGTCTTTGTCTATATTTTTCTTTTAGCTCTTCCTTAATATTTCTATCATCTATTCCTATTTTTTGTCTGTATCCTAGATATTTATAGGCATCTGTTTTTTCCATCGCTTCTATGCAGTCGCTGTGGTTATCCAATATGTAATCTTCTTGTTTAGTGTGTTTTCCCTTGACTATGCTATTTTTCTTACATTTGTCTGTTCCAAAAGCCATATTTATATCATTGCTAAATGATTTATTATTATTATTATTATTATTATTATTATTATTATTATTATTATTATTATTATTTAGTAACTCATAAAGCCAAGCTAAAGTTTCCAGTCTAAAACCGTGTGAAAAGAATTATTTGTGGGAACATCCTACAGAGGTCTGTTTAGGGAACTAGTGATACCAACTACTGGTTCCCAATATATTAATCCTTAGTGAAATTTGTCATTAGAAATCTCTTTTTCAAACAAATGGTTCAGTTAATGGAATATAGAAATAAGAATAATTTTCAGAACATTTTAAAGTCACTTACTCTGGTCCAGAAAACTGGCCATTGCTCAGGAACACACATTTTTAATAACTTACTGGAGGCCATAAAAAGTTTTGCTTCTAATAAAGCTCAGTTTAAGAAGACTCTAAAAAATATACCACTGACCAATTCGTACTCCATTCATGTATTTCTTAATAGAACCAAGTGATGTGTATACGTTACTAATAATATCAAATAATGAGAGTATTAGTACAATCTGACTTCCGAACAAATTCATTGCAGTAATGAGATCATGTAAATAAGTATTTTAAAATGATTTTCTATTTGATGATACGTAACTGCAATAGCCTAAGAATTATCATGTGCACCTCACTATATTGAACTTTCGACATTCGAGCAGGGCTGTGTCTTACATTAAGCTCTGCGTATGTGGTACAGCGTGTCCCCTCAAGTTGCTTCTACGGCGGCAAGTGGAACAATGGTGTCCTATCGTCTAATCTCGCCACTGTATGCAAAGGACAACAGCGGAACCTGATCGTTTACCAGGTTATCTTTATACTATAAAACCAGGAAAGCTATAGGACAAGTCGAGGAGCTTGTAAGTCAAGTCTGCTTTTTTTTTTTAAAAATTATTTACTCTAAAGATGAACAAGATGAGTCAAAAGTTATTTGCCTTTAACAGAATTTCATTTGAAATGAAACAGAAGTTGATCACAAATGATCTGCCTTTTGCAGAGCCTCTCTTAAGTGAAGCAAATTAAAAAGAAAAGTTAGCAGTGAAATAAAATCAGTTGAACCTAGAATTAAGTAAACAAAATGAGACTAAAACTTCATAAGGCGACCTGTAGTAGGCAGCATAGAGGCTATAGACTCAAGATATCCTTATCTGTGCAGCTCGCTGATACAGGAGTAAAGAACTCTAATTCTAAATTTAAGTCAGCAGGTTGCTCATCCAAAATATAGGAGAAGCGAAGCGCTCGGCTTACGGATTGCGCTACCGCGGATTGCAGCTCAAAGTCAACAGGTGCTGCAAACAGCCACGGATAGCCATAGGCCCCCGTCTCTCTCTGTCACCGACCACGTCCTTCTAACCTCCGCCCGCGACTCTGTGAAAAATTCCTTCCTCCTGCCCAATTTTCAAACTTTGAAAAATCCCAGGTGGTGAGGCTGATCCTATATTATGGCCCAAATGACAGCCGAGAAATCACAAAATTTTCGAAAACTCGGGAGAAAGACAGCAGACTTCCCCATCTCCGTGTGCTCGATGCACATTTTACCTTCACGAGGTGCAGGGTGCGGACAGCGACGAATCGAAAATAACACTGTTCAGTGTTCAGTCACTGAAAACGTTATTTTAGATTGATAGCTCCGTCTGCATCCTGCACCAGGCGAAGCTATCTGGCTTTAATCAGTGAGCAAAGAGGAACCGAATTGTCGCACTTGATTTATCTCCAGGGGGAAGCAAGGCAGATGTGACGTCACTACTTACCTTGGCGCCTCTCCGACAATGATAGTGGTGTGAGGTGCACAGACTTGTTGGGTTAAGGTTAGCCCACTCACAAGGAAACGTGGTTGATTTATCAACTGGCTCTCTGAGGCCACAATAAGACATCCCAGCCTGCCATGAAAACGCCAGCAGAGTGTGAAGCTTTCTCTTCCAGCACACAGTCCATGACCCAATTTAATGGCAAAATACGGGCTGTGAAATTGATACTGAGAGTGATATGAGACAGCAATATCTCATAACATTTTGTGACAGGTTACGTATTACCTTTTAAATGAAAAGTTGCTTTTTTACTTATTCCACATCCATGAGGACACACTCACTTCGGATCTGTGGAAGGTAATGCCAGAAGCCATACGTGTTTGTGAACACAACCTCCTACCCTTCAGGTGCTCCGTGGATATGCAGATTCGACTAATCCTGAATCGACCACATCGATCGTATAAAATGATAGATAACCCCCCTGAAGCTAATGGACTACTTGCAAAATCAGCTGCCGCGCAAATCGGAAAACGTTATTTATTAAGTTCCTGAACTCGTAATGAGCCTCGCCTATTGCCTATGGTTGGACGGCCTGGGCATTTCAATTGAATAATGTGCCTTGAATTGTTTGCTGAATGATAGATCTGGTAAAATAATATTTATTCAAACACGGAGTAAAATTTACTCAGGCCATATAAACGTCAAGGATATAAAGCAATTTGAGAATGAATTTACGTGATAAGAAAATGAATGGCAATTAAAGTCGTCACCAGCATGATGCTGGACAATTCAGACTGAGATGGGACCCAGACACATAAAGGACATAATTACGTTTTCATTCGTGATTGCAAAACTTTGTGGTGTTACAAAAAAAGGTAGGAATTCGAACAGAACACATAACAGGGCTGTGAATGAAGGAATAATCAGAAAGAAACATCAGTTGGCTAGTGAGTTCCAGTGAGTTATATCAACAGCGAAACATAAATGAGTGGTTTTGAACTAAGAATTAGATTACAGAAAAACTTGCATACCAGTGCGTGAAGCGCGTAGATAAAATTAGGAAGACTAAACAATAGAAACCAGGAATGAACTCCTCTTCGTGTAGTATATCGCGATTCTCGCAGTCGTGAATGTGCACTGAAAATGCGATCACACAGTGACTCAATTGAGGTGTTGCCACCAGATCGAGGTGTGCCAAACAGCGACAGCTGTTAGCTGTTGCTGGGCTGAATCGATGTGATATGACTGCGAATCGCGGATCTCCTCATCGTCCTGATTACCTGCCGTACGTCCAAAGTGAAAATTCGAAGACTTACCAGAGGTCTGAAGTCGAGAAAAACATACACGAGCGCAGAGTACAGAGTATTATCACCAAGTAGAAGCTCGAATCAGAATTTCCATACGAATCCCAGTACCGACTCGGAATGCCCCTCCAAATTTTTGGCAGCCTTCCTTCTGATCTCGGAAAGGCACCTCGCACGATCTTCCCTTGCCAATCCCAGAAACGACCCCAGCGCTCTTCCAATCAAGGTTCCGGAAGTCGGTTGCCTAGCTCCTACCGTAAAGTTAAAGATGTATCCACCAATGAGATACGTGTATAAGGAAACGGGAAACAGGTGTCACTGTTGTTAAATCGTTAGGGATGTGAGGTCGTGGTCCAAGAAACTCTTCTGTTCCTGACGTTTCGTCTAGGACTGTGTTGGACATCCTCAGAGGCGATCCTCCGCTGAGTCTCGCCGAGAGGAGGAGCACCTCTGAGGATGTCCAGCGCAGTCCTGGACGAAACGTCAGGAACAGAAGAGTTTCTTGAACCACGATCTCACATCCCGAAATATTTATCAGCAGCTACGTCATCCGGACGTGAAAGCCTTCATTCTATAAACAGGTATCGCCCCACTCCCACGTACATATTTGTCGGAAATTCAGGAAACCATTGGGTTTCGCGTAGTTTGGAAATTTGCAGACGAACGAGCACCTATATATTTTTGCTTGAGGAAACATGTCTGCAGACCACACACATCAGGGATAACGGCGAGTGGACAGCTGAGGACTCCACACAAATGTTATTAACAAGCAGAGTTCCCACCTCTTTCACCAGTTGTTTCCTGTTCTGCTACAGAGGGTACCAGTCTTCCATTCCGCCGCTCTTTGTGTGCGGAGGCCGAGCCAGCAGGATATTCAGTGAGAGGCTCACCTTTCTGTGTGGTTTGCTAGCGTAGGAGCTGCCTTATGAGAGACGGGCTGCTGTTCCAGAGCGTGTGAAACTACCTCCTGTTTTCACCCGAGCGAAATGGAATTCCCCTGATCAAGAACAGGTGCATTTAACGGGAAAAAACTACTGAAAGAATGAAATGTTAGATTAGCTATAGAGAGGTGGCTACCCCACGTTGCTACAAGCTATGCCTTAACCAACCATGTAATCAGCCCACAATACCGGTGAAAAGTTGACAAGTAGAAACTGAATCGGAGAGAAAATAAAGCATGAGATTCATATATAAATTCAGTATGCAAATAGGATGAAATGTGAGGAGAAAGGTCTGAAACAGGCCGCCGCTTCACAGCACATTAGCCTATTTGTCACTCTTTGTAAGTATTTGTTGTATGTTGTTGTTTTCTGATAAGCTCTGTATCCTGGAGAATCACCTCAACATGGATCTACTGGAATAAAACTTATGTCTAATCGAAACTAATCTCTATCCAACAGGGTCTCGTGAGAACGTTCATCTCCTAGACCGATGCTACTCTCATCACTCTTTGGTCCCTGCTATCCATGACCTACTCTCTACCCTTGCCTGTGCCGCCTGCTCAGTTGTCTTTCTCTGGGTCCCTAGTCATGTGGCCATCACAGGGAATGAACTGGCGGACCATTTGGCTAGAGGGGTAGATACTTCCCTATCCCGTTTCATGATTCCAGCTGCAGATATGCGGATACACGTCAAATGTCTCTCTTCCCAAAATTGGAATGACATCTACTGCTCCAAGTAATAAACTACCCATAATAGAAGAGATTAGTGCAGTTTGGCGCTCTTCCTTCCGCTCCTCTCTGAGGTAGTCCACTGTCTTATGCTGTCTACATATCGGTCATACTAGGCTCGCCCATTTTTTTCTCTTGCGTAACGAGCTGTGGAGCCAGACTGACGGTATCCCATATATTGGTGGAATGTCAGTCTTTTGGCCCTTCGTACTAAATATAGTCTTCCAGATTCCTTGTCATTATTAGCAGTAGATTCACGGATGGTTGAAGTAGTCCTGTTTCCTACGTGAAAGTGGTTTTCATTTTCAGTTATGTTTTTAGTTCCTCCCTTTACCGTTTGGCCCCTTTGACCGAATACGCCCACTTTTAGCGGACACCTGTATCTTATGCAAGTAATTTTGAATCGTGGGACTGATGACCTTGGCGTCTAGTCACATAACGCCCCTCACTCAGTCAACATCATCGCCTTTCTTCCAGATATTTCATTTACACTCCCTGAGCATCTCTGCTATTTTCTTGTGGACTAAACCCGTTTGTTCTTGTAGAGTGTGAGAGTTCGTTTGCCGTCTATTGTCATGCGTGTTTGATAAGGAATCAAAGCGTTGGAGCAGTGTTTAAGAACTGATTACACTAGCATTTTGTATACGGTTTCCTTTACTGAATTTTTCCCACATCCCTTCCAACAAATCTATGCCACACCAACTATAGATTTTACGTCTTACTTCCATTTTATTTCGCTTACTAGTATTGCCCCTAATTATTCAAAAGATGTGATGAAATCAAGACTACGACCGTTAATGTGATAAGCACTTATTATTGAATCCTTTCTTTGATGGGCATTACCCTGCATTTATCCATATTTATAGAGACATACGATTCATTACATAAAATGTAAATTTTGTCATTTTGCACCTCCACGTCCATCTTCGTAGATGTTCAACGTCACCTTCTAGTCCTGTTCGGTTCGAGTCCCGACTGTAGAACAGTATTTTAGGATAGACCGTACGAGTTTCTTGTAAGCGTCTCTTCTGCAGACTGATTGCATTTTTCCAGTATCCAATCAACGAACTGAAGGCTACATCTGTTTTACACATTGTTGAGTCTATGCTTGATACTACACATTTCCACAAACTGTTTCACCCTGAGATTTGCTTGAATTATCTGATGCCAGTTGTCATTCACTGTTACTGTGTTGATAGGATACTACATGTCTGAATTTTGTGAAGTACAAGATTTTACATTTCTAAATATTAAAACGTACATTTCTAATTATTAAAAGAAACATTTCTAATTATTAAAAGGAAGTTACGAATCTCTCAGCCACTTCGAAATAATATCATCCTCTATGTTTCTGTACCTTTTTCTTATAGTACTTCACTGCATATAACTGTATCAGCGGGTCGGATCGACAGCTGGTGAACGCTGACACCAAACCTTCAAAGAGATCACCGGAACGGGTTAGAGATTAGATAAAAATATATCAAAACTAATATATCATGGCTTCGAAGAGTGATGGAAAGGCAAATTTGAGACTTCGTACTGTAGACAACAAATCGTTAGCGAAGAGTCTCATTGTGCTGCTGATTCTGTGTGATAAAACTGAGCTATCTTAAAACTGGCTAAAGAAACTACTCGGTTTATAACACCGCCACACCTCTCTCATATCAGTTTTCACACAACCATCGAAATTCACTATTTTATTCTCGCCTAAACATACCATTACTTTCCTAACAGTCAATTTCTTTGTTTTGTCATCCAATCCATGCCCACAGTTCTCAGTACGCAACTGAGGAACAAGTAAAAAGTCATGTTCAGTCAATATATTATAATCAAATTCTATCAAGATGTGAGCTTCAATTGGTTTCCTGCAACTACTCATTGCGCCTATTATTTTCACTCCCATAACTGGCATTTCTGCTATTCTGATTTTCCTTTTATATGCTCGGAAAGTGACTAAACCAAAGCGCTAATCTACCACTGTCAACTAACACTTGTTTCTACATCGTATGCTTTCATTGGGATCATTATTGGCTGACATGTCCTTATTTCATTACCTGTATTTCCCCACAATACATCTTGTTCAATTTCTAAATCTCTCCACTGAATTTCCTCCTACTTCAGCGTTTTATCTGGTGGCTTTTTTATTTCTTTTCCTACCTCTTTCTTCCTTTTGATACAGAATACACTTCATTTTTACTGTATTTATTGTATCACCAAGAACACTCTCTCCATCACTTTCATCTGAACGTATTACATTAGCTGTAACTTCATATACATTAAAATCTTCGGTTTCACTTATTAATCTTAAACAATCATCTAAAGTTCCATGCTCTTGTCCCATAGCACAGTTTCCAGCTGTCCTTTCTAATCCGCTGATTTCATTGGGTTCAGGAATGACATCAAAAAATTCTTATATATCTCAGACTCTTCATACGAGTACTTCTCATCATAATTAAAAAAATTCATCTGCTTTACTTATTATGTATTCATTATTCACCTTCTTATTCAGTACACTTCAATTTCTCTTCCTCTTAGCTTCATCATCATTATTACTTACAAAACCTACTTTATTGTCCGTACTTTAACCCTTCGTACATTTTATTCGTCTGCCTTAACTATTCCTTACCCTGAACTACAGTTTCAGCATCATTTACCGAGACACTTTGCATATTTGTAACTGAACGCTGAGCTAGAACCGGTAGAGCAGCACTACTCGTACATACGCGGACATTCACTCTGACAACACGTAATTTCACGAGCTTCCGCCTCTGACTCGCCTTGTATCTGAAACAAGCCATTAGCGTTTTGTTGCTCGTGCCCGCTAGCCTCTATGCGACATTGACTACGCCTAAACACATTTTCCTGTTCACTTTCAATTATATTGTCATAATTGCAACGAAACTGCTTTCTTTTCTGTTGGTGTCGAGGGCCTCGTAATTCTGTTCACAGCAGACTGCCCCTTTACTGACGCGAGTCATAGTTTTCCTCATAGCTATTTTCACGGTGTCCGCAATTAGGACCATTTCATGGACTAAAACTTCTTCTGCTTCTTCTGCCTCTATCTGCCTGTGTCGACCTCACATTTTAGTCGTTACTTTTGCCAATTTGACGCTAATCATTGACGTTATCGATTTTGTGGTTTTGTTCTGATTACTGTTGTTATAATGGGCTCAGTATGGGTTGTTGTCAGCATTATTCTGGTACCGATTTCCATCATCATGGATAGTACCCCCAAGTCTACTACTTCCTTAAAACTAGATTTTATCACAGTACTCAATGATATACCCTCGGACATTTAGTGGTAGTAGTTTGTCCCAGAATATGTCCAGCATTCGTTTTTGACTCCTTTTGTGTGTTTCACTTTTGTATACAGGCTCTCGCAGTAGGTTTTCGTACTCGAATCCCTACCAGCTCGGTACAGAATAGCATAAGTGAACTCCGTTATCACTTCCTCTTGCTTGTTTGCTGACCAGTATTCTTTTTCAAATTCTTTCAGAAATTCGTTTCGCAACCTCCCAAGGCCCGAACTGCTCAACTATCTGCATCTCCAGTCAACCTTGTTCTTGCAGTTCTCGCTCTGCTTCCTTCTGGTAGTTCTTTCGGTATTAATGACCTGCGCTTATCCACGAACATGATCGGATGACTTCAGCCTTTTGGGTCATGCTTGTCGATATCATTACATATCTGATTCTTCCTATATGTGTATGTTGCAATAATAAACTGCAGAATTATTGAGTCATCGACGTTTATTCACGAAAAATACAAAACATTTTCATTGTCTAACCGTTCCATCCACACCAGACACGTGCATTCAACTGCCGTTCCAACTTCCCTCCAAAATACATCTCCCCCAAAGAACAAACAATTTACAAAACATTAACATCTTTGGAAATGGAAGATTAACGATTCAACCACTAAAATTAATATCAATAATTCCACTAAAATCAATATCAATAATTGTGCCACACTAGAAAATGCATAATTAAGATTTGATTAACAATTCGCATAAAACCGATAGTAGACACTAAATCTGCACATAGTAAAATGCGTAATTAAGATCTGCACAATTTGCTTAAAAACGGAAGTAGACACTAAGATCTGCACATAGCAATGGGAAGGGTAGAAATGGGAAAGTGGTTCCATTTCAAAATTCATGTCCCTGTCCGACATTAAGTCTGTTTCAGATGCACGGAGGCGTATATCGTACTACAGTCTTGCCCAATTTTGTAGTGACATTAGCTCACTTTGGAAAACTAGGTCGTCTGCGAGCAATGTCAGAGAACACAGTTACATTAATCTCGGGTTTGCAGTCTTGTTGATTTTTTTCGAATAGAATTTTAGCCATGGAAAGCACTATTTATTAATTCCCACAAATGCAATTACAACCTTTGAATTACTTTACAGCGGTTAACGTGCAACCAATAATAATTTTTTAAGTTAGTCAGTATCCATACTTGTTTCACAGGTTTTAGCATGAAGTAATTTGGATTAATTGACAAACATTATTCACGTGCCAAAAAAGCAGTCGTCAACATGAATAAAATAAATTAGCTTATACGGCTCATGTCGATAGTCGTCACATTAACCTTCCGCACAGAGGTATATATAGCACCCTAAACTTCGTGTGAAACGGATAGAATAAATATCGTGAAACTAGATTTGTGGTCTCTAGACATATCACTAACGTACACTGTACTGGTCAATACCAACCAGAAACCAGTTTCAGTATATGTACAGCATGGCCGGGTTCTATACTTACGGCACACGCTGGGATCTAGATAGAAAACCTTTGGTAGCATAAATGAATATACTCTTAGGTGTGGAGCAGAAGGTATTGGGAAAAACGAGGAATGTAACACTTCGTTAATTTTACTTTTATTGTGTTACAAAAAAAGGTTTATACATAAAAAATAAACTTAAGTGTTAGAGCGCTTTTTATCTTATCTACTAAGTCGTTCATTCAAGAGTTGTTTCTTTTCGTTTTACTGGCGTATCAGTTTTAGAACAATTGTTGTTCTTTTCTCTGATTTAACTGCACATTGATGTGCGAACGGTATCAAATAAACGTATCTTAGTGACTAAAATATGAATGAGTCGTAGTCTTCTATTAGAGAATTAAAGTTGGCTTAGTAAAAATTTAAATAATCGAATAAAATGGCTAGAGAAATTAACGTAAGTTTATAGTCCACCGTTCAAGAAACAGCGTTGGCACTGACATCTTACTGAGGCTGCGCAGGTTTTTCAACAGAGTATTTGAGGGTAGCGATTACATGGTGAACGAAACAAAGTTCAAATCCAGTAGCGTGCCATATAAATGTTGACATTAAAGCCTGTGAAGAATTCCTGATAGTTTCACAAAACTCGGAACTTGGACGACACTTAGGTGAAGTCGGTTATTATGCGTACATCACCAGTGGTGATCATTTTAAGGTATGGATCATTCGATATTTTTATAGCTTGTAACATTCTTACTTGGTTTAGTGAAACGAATTGCTAACAAACTACTCTTCTTGACATTACGCAGGTTGTAACTTCATTACCAGTTCCACGTCGCAAGAGACCGGCATCCTTCTGAAAACTACTACAGAGTAGTGAAGCAGAGTTAGGGAAGTATTATCTGAGAACCAAAAACGTATGTCATAAAACACCAGTCTGCACCAATGAGAAATCTTCCTGTTCTGGCAAAACGTCAAAGTAAAATTGCTCTTTGGTAGGATGATTAGTTTGTTGCACCAGAATGGAAGTCTTCAGATGGGCAATGGGAGGAGAGAACCAGAACTGACGGCGGCATTGATGGAAAAATTGTGGCATGCGCTGGATGTGGTGTAGAAATACAGGGTGTTCAACTCAAACCTCCCTGATTTCAAGAAGCCAGGAGAGAAAAACCACGGTAGATGCGACAATGAAAAATGCACCACATTGTAGAGTATCTCAAAGAATTTGTTCCTGCATCAGAAGTGCCAACTACTGTCGCCAGAGTGCAGCATGGTCGCATGAAGTCAAAATGGCGACTCCACAGCACTGTGGGCAAGCAGTAGTGTGGTTTTGCAGAAACAAAATCGCCGATTACTGAGAAAAGAAACTATTGTTTTGTGTATGAATGTGATCCACCTGGTGTGAAATCAATTAAGGAATGATATAGGAAGTTTCTGGCCACAGGAAGTGTTCTGAAACATTATGGTGGTGCACGTTATGGAGTTTCAGAAGAGGCAGTGGAGGACATCAGGCAATCGTTTCTCAGAAGCTCATGTAAGTCAATTCGTCAAGCATCTAGGGAACTTGATGTACTTCGATGAACATTGCATCGCGTGGTTCATCAGGGTCTTCATGTGTGTTCTCACAAAGTGCAAATTCTGCAACATATGGCGGCGAACGACAAACCACGCCAACAATAATTTGCTGCGGATATGTTGCAGCGTATTGATATGGATGCCAGCTCCCTGGAAATCTGTTTATTCTCAGATGAGGCAACCTTTCATATATCAGAAGGTTTAATAGGCATAATGTTCGGATTTGGGGTTCACAAAATCCGCACGTTGTCATTGAACATGTTCGTGATAGCCCTAAACTAAACGTCTGGTGTGGGCTAATGCACAACATGATTGTTAGACCGTTCTTCTTGGTGGAACAAACAGTGAATAGTCAGTGTATCTGGACATGTTGGAGCAGTTTGCATACCCTCAGATACAAGACTAGTAACCAAACGTTACTTTTCAACAAGATGGTGTTCTGCCGCATTGGTCAACGGCTGTTCGCAAATTCCTGGATAGGAAATTTCTCAATCGTTGAATCGGACGCGGAGGACCCATTGCCTGGCCACCACGTGCAGCCGACATTACGCCGCTTGATTTCTTCATGTGGGGATTCGTGAAGGACTGTGTGTATGCGAACAAAGTGGACGATATTCCTACGTTGCGACATCGTATCACTAATGCGATTGCAACAATAACAGAGGTAATGTTACAAAGGACTTGGCAAGAAATTGAAAATAGATTCGATATTCTTCTTGCTAAAAATGGTTCACATGTATAGGTGTATTGATGATAAATAAATAATTTGATATACTCTACAATGTGGTGCATTTTTAAGTGTCGTAAATACGGTGTTTTTCTTTTTTTCTTTCTGGGTCTTTGAAATCGGGAAGGATTGAGTGGGACACCCTGTACTTCCTTCTGAGCCTCCTGCCATTTTAAATACTCAGGGTAAAAAAAAAACCTTCCTGCTAGCTGATGGTACATGAAGGCAAAACAACGAAGTACTTCTGTCCCATTTTGCTTGTGTTTTCTTTGTAGAGAAAACTCGTACATCCAAGCGTCGATCATCTTGCACAACAATCTCCCATTACTGGACAGAAAACTACAATGTGTTCCTAATTTTCTTGGCGTGCTTAATGAAAAGCATATTTTCAGCTCATTACGGTATTCGGTATTATGGTATACGTGCTTTCAGCTGTGGATCTGGAAGACTCAATGTTCTTTTCGTACTTCAGAGATGTGTTGATCATAAGTGGTGGGTGTATTCAGGTTTAACCATGAGTTAAATTGCCTAGAAAGATTCGTGAGCTGTCTGTTCAACATAAATGAAGTTTTGTTTCAGATGTGAACTCATCAATGAACGATCACTGTGAATTTTATCTCTCTGCCTAATCTCGAGTGTGGAGTTATTTTTTTGTGCTCTTATCTCGATAACTGACTTGCTTCCAGTATTTATGAAGGTGATGTTCTCAGAAACCTGCAGTAGAGGCGTCTTGCGTCATTGAAACTTCCAAAGTTCACTAAAGGGCGCCAGGTTACAAACAGGAAGTATCATCTTATTTTCGTTCTGTTACAGGGATCACAGGATGGAGGCAGAACAGTTCAAGGAATTCGCCACCGAGATGGCGGACTACATAGCAAATTACCTTGAAAATATTAGAGAGAGGTAAGTACAACTCATTTAAGATAATTTGATGCTATCAATTTTTGCAACATAACAAGCAACTATTAGTCGATGAAGATAAGCCCTACTATAACATTACTGTAAATTTTGGAGTATACAATGCAATCGCAATGATAGACTTGGAAAGTATACGAAGGTTGGAACTTTAACAGTGGCAACTATTTATTTACAGCTCGTAGAAAATAGATACGAGTTTCAAAGTCTTACTGACCTTCAAAGTAGTCACCAGCGTTGTGTATAACCCGTTGCCAGCGATGTAGAAGTTGTAGGATACTCTTAGCAGTGCCAGTTGTGTTGACAGTTCGAGTGGCGCGGTCTATTGCCCGACGAATTTGTAGCAGTTCTGAAGCGAATGATATGAAGTGTTTCCTTCGGTTTAGAAATCGAGTTAAACTTAAGAGGGCTTATGTCAGGGGAGTGCAGTCGGTGGTATAGCATTTAGCAGGCCCATCAGTCAAACAAATCAGTAACAGCTTGCACTGTACGTGCTTGAGCATTGTCCTGCAAAATGATGGTCAGGTCCTGCAGAAAATGTCATCACTTCTGTCTCTATGCTGTTCATTTTTGGAACAAAACTTACGACCAGCTATGGCGAAAAGTATAGGAAAGTTGGTACAACGTTACGAAAAATGTCTAAGCCGGAGCAGCGACTGTGTAAAAAAGTAGCTGGAAGGTGTAGCAAACTGCAGCAAATAAAACATTTTTGATTTTCTTTGCTGTTTCCATTTCGCAACCGATCGGACCTTGCTTTCCGAATAGCCCTCGTATAATTGGTACTTCCTTTGTAACAGAGTGAGTTAATCATGGTCGATTCCCGGTCAGCGGATTGCTTTTTGTTAACCGGCACTTAACGTTGGCGTAGAGCAGAGAGAACTTAAAGGCAATAAATCTTTATCCGTGATCACGGGCCCCACCGTTACCTTTTTAATCGACGGTGGTACACCGGCCCTTAGGGCTATTACTATCGATAGCGGTGTGACATTGTCGATCGTACCCTTTGGCATCGCTTTATCTCTGGAGCATTCGTAGCTGAGCGCGCTTCTCCCGGCAAGAGGCACCATCTTGCTTTCAACAATGCCCAAGCGCCACCGCTCACACGAGAGCTATGGCTGTTCGGAGTTCGTGGGCAACGACCGTATGCAGTTAGAGCGCCACATATATGAAACAGTTTGCAGATGCTGATAAAATAAGAGTTCAGAACTTTTCCGTGGAATGGTACGGCAACAGGGAGTGGTTAATCAGTTTACTCGGGGAGGATATGCGTAATTACATACGAAGTAAGAGAATAAATCGGTAACGTCATTCTTAGTAAGTAGCATCTGTTGGCGGGATATATTTGAACATTTATTATGTCTACAGCGAGCTGTTACAGCGTAATAGCTTAGTTTGGAAAAGCAATACTGTATTGGCAAACTACAGCATGAAAGTGGAACTAAATTTAATTGGTGGTCCGAACATTATTGAGTCTAGCCGTTGTTCAAAAGTATGTTACTTACGAACACAAAAAACCAAGTAAATGGTATGAAATGTCAAATTTTCAAAGCAGCCTTTTTCGGCTAAAGCTGAAAATTAATGTTCGTAAAGAAAAGAGACGTTGTCGTTTTAGACAAGAGGATCAGAGTTCGTATGAACCTTGTTCTCTCTGTTAACTATACCTTACCGCAAATAAAAAACTTTTAATCTAGAATCCAGAAAATTAATGGCAGGGGATTACACTCGTGAACGAAAAAGTATTACAGTGAATTACATCCATCTACATCTGTGGCATCAGTAGCTGAAAGACTAATCGTTAAGTTGACTTTATCTCGCTCGCACAAGTAAATAACGCTGGCACGAACACGTGTTCTTGCTTAAAAGTCCACACAGGATAACTTAGAACTCCACTAAGAAAATTATAAAAATGGTTCTCAAAGACCACTGCTGACAACATAGACAGATATTGAATCAAAAATCAGAACTCGAAAAGTATCGCTCCAAACCCACCCCAACAGTCGACGCTGTGTCCGATGAATCTGTCGAGACGATGTCTGACAAAGTCACAAACTAGAAATCTGACTGAAGAACTCCAAAGATCCCTCTAACCTCCTCCCTCCATCCTTCTGATAGTCACAGATTCTCGCAGTTAATGCAAAAGAAAAGGGAGACACATAAAAACGTCGCTGCTGAAACAGTGGAACATTAATACTGTCAGGAGGCACGTGAGAGCTTAATAGAAGGTCCTGTGCATGTGTCCGTAAGAAACTAATGTTTAAGAATCAGATGCTCCCTTTGCTGATGGCTTACTGATCCGACAGGAGAGACTGATTGGGGTGTCCAGCCGGCTGCATTGGTTTACGGAACACGACGTTTCGACAGCGTACATGGTGATTGGATTCAGGATTTCCTAGAAGAAAGAACACAACATGTCATTCTTAACGGTTCAAAATCTGCAGATGTAGAGGTAATTTCGGGAGTACCGCAGGGAAGCGTGATAGGACCTTTATTGTTTACAATATACATAAATGACTTAGTTGACAACATCGGTAGCTCCGTGAGGCTATTTGCAGATGACACGGTTGTCTACAAGAAAGTAGCAACATCAGAAGACTGGTACGTACTCCAGGAGGACCTGCAGAGGATTAATGCATGGTGCGACAACTGGCAGCTTTCCCTAAACGTAGATAAATGTAATATAATGCGCATACATAGGGGCAGAAATCCATTCCAGTACGATTATGCCATAGGTGGTAAATCATTGGAAGCGGTAACGACCGTAAAATACTTAGGAGTTACTATCCGGAGCGATCTGAAGTGGAATGATCACATAAAACAAATAGTGGGAAAAGCAGGCGCCAGGTTGAGATTCATAGGAAGAATTCTAAGAAAATGTGACTCATCGACGAAAGAAGTAGCTTACAAAACGCTTGTTCGTCCGATTCTTGAGTATTGCTCATCAGTATGGGACCCTTACCAGGTTGGATTAATAGAAGAGATAGACATGATCCAGCGAAAAGCAGCGCGATTCGTCATGGGGACATTTAGTCAGCGCGAGAGCGTTACGGAGATGCTGAACAAGCTCCAGTGGCGGACACTTCAAGAAAGGCGTTACGCAATACGGAGAGGTTTATTATCGAAATTACGAGAGAGCACATTCCGGGAAGAGATGGGCAACATATTACTACCGCCCACATATATCTCGCGTAATGATCACAACGAAAAGATCCGAGAAATTAGAGCAAATACGGAGACTTACAAGCAGTCGTTCTTTCCACGCACAATTCGTGAATGGAACAGGGAAGGGGGGATCAGATAGTGGTACAATAAGTACCCTCCGCCACACACCGTAAGGTGGCTCGCGGAGTATAGATGTAGATGTAGATGGTCATCTTCAGCTGATATCTGTAGAACGAGCGTCTCCGCTGCATAGTGCCTCCTGTATACTCCTATCGCTCTCCCACTCCTTCCCTCATTAAACGACCGCACGCCGCGTCGTGTTGTGTGGTGAGAGGACGTGACCGCCGAAAGTTGGCCGCTAACTCCGATCCGGTCCTGACCCTCGGTGCATCTACCATACACGTCGAGCGTCGAAGTCCCACTCGGCCGATCCTACCACCTCATTTGGCTGAGACTGAGCAAGATAGCGCAGTGGTTAGCACACTGGACTCTCATTCAGGAAGAAGATTCAATTCCCCGTCCAGCCATCCAGAGGTACATTTTCCGTGAATTCCCTAAATCGCTGCAGGGAAGCGCTGCGATGGTTCCTTCGCTCCTGTGCTTCTTCTCTAATGACATCGACGTCAACGGGGTGTTAAACCCTAATCTTCCTTCCTTCGTCAGTTAGCTGAGCGCTTGGTGGTGCGCCTTGAAATCGTAAGGTCACACATTAAGGAATGGCCGGTCCTGAAAATGATGCTTACTACTCCTCAATCCTTCCCCCTCCCAACCCCCCACCCCCCACTGCTCCACACTCTTGTCAGCAAATAATACTCAATTGCTGTATCGGTGTATATCCCCCACATGGTTACCGTATTTGTCTGTATCTGCCTCTAGGCTCTCTATAAACACAATACGTACCTCTCAAGACTGTTCCTCCTTTTACGAGGAGATTTATCGCACACAACGGTCTGCGTGGTCCATCGCTCGTGTGTCCAGGGGTCGAGCTGTTGAGAACTCCATCTCCACATACGGGTATAATGTACAAGAGGTGGAGCATGCAGTCTACCATTGCAACGTGGTCTTCCAGCCCTAGCGATCCTCTGCTCCCCTGCGCTCATTCAAATCTCTGAGGGAAGAGGTCAACGACTTTTACTCCAGTGACAGCTTCCCGATCTGCATTCACCTGTCCGACACAGTAATGCCGGAAAAGGCCCCCATTCCCCGTCGGAATAAAAATTGGACTTTGTACAGCCAACTTGCTATGGTTGAACACAAAACTGTCTCTTCTTCTAAAACTGGATCATATATCAATTCCTTCATACACTGAAGCGCCAAAGAAACTGGTATAGGCATGCCTGACAATGTAGTCAGGCAGAATACGGCGCTGCGGTTGCCAACGCTTTTATAAGACAACAAGTGTCTGGCGCAGTTATTAGATCGGCTATCAAGATTTAAGTGAGTTTTAACTTGGTGCTATAGTCAGCGCACGAGCGATGCGACACAGCACCTCCGAGGCAGCGACGAAGTGGGGGATTTTCCCGTACGACCATTTCACGAGTGTACCGTGAATATCAGGAATCTGGTAAAACATCAAATCACCGATATCGCTGCAGCCGGAAAAAGATCCTGCAATAACGGTACCAACAACGACTGAAGAGAAACGTTCAACGTGACAGAAGTGCAACTCTCCCGCAAATTGCTGCAGATTTCAATGCTGGGCCATCAACAAGTGTCAACGTGTGAACCATTCAACGAAACATCGTCGATTAGGCTTTCGGAGAAGAAGACCCACTCGTTCTCGTATACCCTTGATGACTGCCCGACACAAAGCCTTACCGCTCACCTGGGCCCGTCAGCACCGACATTGGACTGTTGATGACTGAAAACTTGTTACCTGGTCAGACTAGTCTCGTTTCAAATTGTATCGAGTGGATGGGCGTATTCGGGTATGAATCCATGGACCCTGCATGTCAGCACGGGACTGTTCAAGCTGGTGGAGGCTCTGTAATGGTGTGGACGTGGGCAGCTGGAATGATACGGGAACCTTATGTCTAGATACGCCTCTGACCGGTGATACCTACGTAAGCATCCTGTCTGAGTGCCTACATCCATTCATGTCCATTGTGCATTCCGACGGACTATGGAAATTCCAGCAGGACAATACGACGTCCCACACGTCCAGAACTGCTACAACTGCTACAGAGTGGCTCTAAGGGCACTCTTTTCAGTTTAAACAAATTCCACTGCCCACCAGACTCCCCAGACATGAACATTAATGAACATATCTAGGATGCCTTGTAACGTGCTGCTCAGACGAGATCTTCACCCCCTCGTTCTCTTTCGGATTTATGGACAGTCCTCCAGGATTCACGGTGTCAGTTCCCTCCAGCACTACTTCAGACATTAGTAGACTCCATGCCACATCGTGTTGCGGCACCTCACGATATTAGGCAGGTGTACCAGTTTCTTTGGCTCTACGGTGTATAAGGACAACTGCGGAAGCAGGCTTTATCATGGTGGAGTGACAAAATAAAGCTCACTAGTGAAGGGCAGAGAACAGAGTAGCCTTTACGGAGAGAGTAACAATATTAGTAGATCTTACTCATTCATCTAAAATAATCGTTGTATAACAAAACAGTCAGGAGAATTTCTCGAAGAAGTGGGATGTGTGCGGTGGCTGCTGCCGCTGCAGTGCGAATGGATGTCTTCAGACCTACCATTGTAACATAGCCCAGATGGTGTCTGAACGTTTCGTCAGTCTCCTATAGCACTACAGCTGAGTCTCTAAGACATATCTATGGAACTTCAGCTCCAACAACGATGTAGAATTCAGTTGTTGTTGTTGTTGTTGTTGTTGTCCTCCATCCAGAGACTGCTTTGATACAGCTCTCCATGCTACTCTATCCTGTGCAAGCTTCATCTCAGAGTAACTACTGCTTGGTGTATTCATTTCTTGCTATGCCTCTACGATTTTTACCGTCCACGCTTCCCTCCAATACTAAATTGGTGCTCCCTTGATGTCTCAGAACTCGTCCCACCAAGTGATCCCTTCTTCTAGTCAAGTTGTGCCACAAATTCCTGTTCTCCCCAGTTCTATTCAATACCTCATGAGTTACGTGATCCACCCATCTAATCTTCAGCACTCTTCTGTAGCACCACATTTTGAAAGCTTCTATTCTATTCTTGTCCAAAGTATTTATCGTCCATGTTTCACTTCAATACATGGCTACACTCGATACAAATACTTTCAGTAAATCTTTCCTTGCCAGTGCCAATGTACATTTTATATCTTCTCTACATTGGCCATCATCAGTTATTTTGCTACCCAACTCTAATTCCCTCAGCATCATCTGATCTAATTCGACTACGTTCCATTATCCCCGTTTTCTTTTGTTGACGCTTATCTTATGTCCTCCTTTAAAGACACTGTCCATTCTGTTCAACTGCTCTTCCAGGTCCATTGCTGTCTCTGGCAGAATTACAATGTCATCGGCTAACCTCATTTATTTATTTCTTCTGTGTGTGTTTTAATTCCTACTACTGTCTCTCAGATGGGAACTGGATACTTCGTTATCTGCAACTCGAGGCAAATCACTTGATCACGATACACAGGATCTTGCGACACATCATAGAGAAATGTAAGAAAAGGTAATGTTGGTCGCTCTTGTTAATTTTATCTGGGTGGCAGGACAGTTACCTGACTCGCTCAAGGAAACTGTTTTAAGTACACTATCGAAGAAGCTATTTAATCTTACTCTGTCAAGCACAGAATTCAGTAAAATTTGTCTGAGACTACGCTCTGAGAAGCACGCGATGCTTCTTCTTAGCGCGTAAAATGGATTTCTTGCAATTCATCGTCTGTAATAAGCCCTCTGCGAGTATGCTGAACTCAATCCACCGTCCGCGTTACAGCCATACTCCTAGAGATGGAGCTACAACAACTTGACAGTGTCCGTATAAATGGAGAAGAGCCTGTGTCAAGTTTGAGTCAGCTCGCGAGTAGTTCTTGGGTGGCTCAATTTGATTAGAACTGTTTGTGAAAGGCAGATGTCCGGGACCGTGCCCCGATTTCTGTTTGTCGTAAATGCTCTGTTTGTTTGCTACTGAAGAATGGAAGTCGAGCTACAATTACGCGAAGCTCTGGGAAC
The DNA here is from genome assembly GCF_023864345.2 of Schistocerca serialis cubense. Taxonomy (NCBI): domain Eukaryota; kingdom Metazoa; phylum Arthropoda; class Insecta; order Orthoptera; family Acrididae; genus Schistocerca; species Schistocerca serialis. The sequence goes on from NC_064643.1 coordinate 577,638,294, forward strand.
CCGGTTCGGCACGCCGTTGCTGCAGCGCACTGTGGAGTCAAGGTCCCGCTTCCCCCGAGAGATCTCGTCGCCGTTGCGCCTGTGTAGCTGTTTCCATTTGGTAACCGGCACCTGCTAACAACCTGTGGAACCAATTTAGGAGCGCCGGGCAGTTTTACGTAACGCCTGGCCGTTGCACGTGAAGCGGAGCGACATATTCCGCTAGAAAGCAGGTTTCACTGCTGGCGTAGCGGTCACCGGCAAACTTCAACAGCCTCGATGTTTCTGCAGGATTAACACCGTCGTTCATTCAGCGCTTTGACACTGTACGCATTTCAGATTTTGACTGCTGACAAAATCGTGTGGTTTTCATACATCTTTAGTAGCTGTCATTGTAGCAGGGGCGCTCAGTATCGACTTACTTTATTTTTCCTCATTATTCATGCCATTTGACTCATTGTTACAGTAGCAAGTATGTAGTACTTTGGTCTCACCGTAGGTTGCAGGACAATCACTAGGTTTGCAATCCCTGTGCTGTACAGCCGGTTTTCCCACCTATCGTCATTACACGAGCGGACAACATGGTGTGATCATTAAGGACAGCGCTGGAAGATGTGGTTTCTGTGGAAGGAGGGTGTAAACACTGTTAGCATTCACAGCAGTGTGTGTGTGTGTGTGTGTGTGTGTGTGTGTGTGTGTGTGTGTGTGTGTGTGTGTGGATAGAGAGAGAGAGAGAGAGAGAGAGAGAGAGAGAGAGAGAGAGAGAGAGAGAGAGAGAGAGCACCGCACGAAAAAATGCTCTTCCAACACGACGACGCTCGTCCCCATAAGAGTCGAAAAATCACTGCTGCCGTCGCTGAAATGCACTTCCAGGTACCGCCAAAAACATCGTATTGTCGGGGCTGTGAAGAAACCTCTGTGCGAACATCATTGCAAGCAGCTGTCCTGCGATGGGCTTAACAGTCTAGAAAAGAAGTTACAGGAAGGCGTACAGAAGTTAATGGCACCAAGTCAGGAGATTACGGTGATCGTGGACATACTTAGAACCCCATTGCAACGACGGCAGCCGTGCTTTTTCGACTCGTATGGGACGAATATTGTCGTGTTGTAACATCACTTTAGTGGTGGTGGACTCTCTCCACACACTGCCACCAATAGCCCGCGAATATCCGCACAGTTCACACCCTCGTTCCACAGAAACCAGGTCGTCCTGCGTTGTCCTTGATGATCTTACTCCATGTAACGACACCTCTCGGGGAAAATGGGCAGTACTGTGCAGGGATTAAACTTCTAGTGTTATCCTGCCACCTACGGTTAGAGCAAAGTACTGCACACTTGCAACTGTAATGATGAGTCATATGGCGCACCTTGAATGATGGGGAAAAATAAAATGTAAATCAATACGGAGCGCCCTCTTATAAAAAAATCAAACGCTGGTATTATATTCCCTGTTACGGATTATAGTCATCCGATTCTAAAGTGGTGGAATATAATCCTGTTGCAAGAACAATTACTGCCTTCTAGACTGTGCACGAATGACGAATAAGAACGTTGTTTCGTATGTTCAAACAAGAGTATAGTTGGTCATTGACTGTACTTTCAAAAAGTGGCTGTCCGATTAGGCTCTTCTCTGGTAATCCAACAAGGAAAGTGGGACTACAGCCGGACTCGTAGTACTTGAATAATAATAAAAACCAGCTTCTATATTTGAATCTGTTCTTTTTAACACATGCTACCAGTTTCGACACCACATGGTGGCATCTTGAGACCCGGACGTAACCTGCCATCCACAGCCATTTTCATGTAGAACAAGCTGGGCTTGTTGTTGCCTCGAAAGGTACGGAATCCAGTTAGTTTTGGCCCGGCAAGTTATATGTACGTTCGGGGCCTGATGATGACACCATGTGGTGTAGAAACTGGTAGCATGTGTTAAAAATAATAAATGACGTTCTACAATCTCCACTTAAGGTAGTCTGCATTTAATGCGTCAAAAAGTCTTAGACTGTGCACTATAACTCTTGTTGTGGTTAAAGAAATTTGCTACGTGCACATTGTCAGATTTCTGTACTGTGGGTGCGAAATAACAGCCCTGCAAGCAAGAATCTTCCACGTCTGCTTTTGTCCATGGTTTCCGGAAAATCGCAGCACGGCGAACACTCTTATAAAATTGACTGACGACCTGAAACAAGCTAAGGACAAACAACTGATGTATATTATTTGCTTTTTGGTTTTCAGCAAAGTTTTCGAAACTATTGACTTCGACACTCTACTTGCTAAACTCACAAGGCAATTTTTTTCTTAAAGTGCTGTGCAGTTCCACTCGTACCTTACATCCAGCTAACATTGTACAATGACTGGAACTAAATGGAGGAATGTACGAACAGTATCAAGGGCCCCTCAAATCAACTAGTCACTCCCATCGCAAATATCACCTATACCCTGACGACCTTGTTATACTAAGTGCAAGTACAACAAACACGTGCATAGCCATTCAGCATGCAAATGCTGATTTACTTATCTGAGTGGGTGCAGAACGTGGGTTTGAAACTTATCAAACTTAAGTCATCCATAACGCAAATAATATTAGACGCTCACGACAGACTTACTACCACGTCAGTTCAGAGAAACTCTTCCGCTCTTAATCCTAAACGGCGCAGAAATAACATTTTGTCTTCTGTAAAGAGTCTGCACTTTATTTGGGATCATTACTTAGATTCGACCGCACTGAACACACAACTGCAGTCTGTAGGAATGGGTCGGCGTCAATTCATTCATTAAAAAAATATAATTAAAGTATTTCCTTCAGAGTTTAAGAAGCTCGTACAGTCACTATTACTCCCCACACTTGACTACTGTGATGCTGTTGTCCATGGACTTTCGTACGATAGCTCACAAAGGCTAGGACTGGCGGTGAATGCTTGTGTGCACTACATTTTAGCATAAGCTACTTCGATAATATCACTCCTGCCTGCGGCTTTGTGCTGATATGCATAGAGACTATCAAACTCTGTTCTCTCTTCGTATCAGTCATTCCTCTGCCTCTTATCTTCAACACCTACTTTATTGTGTAAGGAGAACAACAGAAATACTCGTTCTCCCCCCACCAAAATTCTTTCAGTACCATCATATAACACTGTAATGTTCTCTAAATCATGCTGATAAAGATCAGGAACCCGACCTTGAAACAATCTTCCTCAAAAAAATTGGAGAAACTCACCTTCCACCACGACAGCCCTCTCTCCCTATATTTGTCTGCAGCTCATTCTCGTCGACTCTCCCTCCCCCATGTTGACAAAGTTCTTTATTTAAAATCCGTTCTTTCCTAAGAGTAACTGTCACTGTCATTTCATCTACTTCTCTTTCTTTATCCCTTCCGCTTCTATAGTGCTAAACACGTATTCAAATGTCCCAAACTAATCTATATCATTCTAAATGCCCTTTGCTATTATTATTATTATTATTATTATTATTATTATTATTATTGTATATTATTTCTGTGAATGGTTTTATAATAACCTCCCTATGTGTCGTTCCTGGGCGGGCTAAATAAGCAACAAATAAATAATTACGGTACCATGAGCATCGAACTTAACCAATTAATAACTGAATAAATTACTACTTCCAAGAAAAAATCAAAAATCATATTTTGTAACCAGTAATGGATTATTGTACAGTACGCAACGTCAAATCTAAGATACGTACTACGTGTCAGGTATAATTGGGTATGTCGCACGTTTGTGACAACAGGCATTAGGGAAACTGAATATTTGCAATGCTTCATGCAGTAAAAGATATTTTATCATTTTGGCGGCACGTTGATAGGATTTACATGACAAAGAACGAAAAATACGTGGTGGGATACTTCTTAAATAATTATCTGTAATAAAATATAGCCTTATTCGTGAACTTCGCATAAACAGATGAACACTACACAAGAATACTGTCTGTCTCTCGCAGTTTGGTCTGCTACATCTTTTATCCCTTGTCTATAACTTGAGGCCAGTGACCTACTGCAGGAGCTCGGCTAGACTTCCATGGAACAGGTTTTGTTGGCTCCCGATCCCTGCACAGTAGTTCAGCCTCTGTACTGGATGAAGGCCTCTTTCTTTTAGTATTTTCCCCGATTTCAAAGTTCCTCTGCTATTCTGGGTTTAAATTCTAGCAGATCATTTTGTCAGTTGCAGGGAATTTCGAAACTGCCACAGGTGGTACACGAGCTTTGGAATGTCCACTGGCATTTCATGGAGCATGAAACATCGGGGATCGCCAAAAAGTAACGTTTTGAAAGAATCAGCAGTTCAATACTTTTCACGTCACACTAATTATGAAATGTAGGCAGTCAAAACAGTGTTGAGGTCGGATAGTAGTATGAATTATTGGAGACTTATAATAAATTATACATACATGTAAATAATGGAACCAACTGGACACTAAGGTGTTACGATGCTACAAATGAACGGAAATATTTTTTGCTTCACATTATTTCCTCTCAGGCATGCGCACGCATAGATAAGAAAGTACTTATGATGCGTATTTTACACAAAGAGTATTTCCTGATTCATCTAGCACACGTACCTAGTTTTTTAGAGCAAAATGTGATCTAAGTCATGTCACAGATACTACAGAATGATCAAACAATTTTCAGAATTGAACATACCTCTGTAGGCCTACCTAGCTGTAATTTTCCAAACAATGGCTATAACTTTTCGCGCGCGCTCGTGTGTGTGTGTGTGTGTGTGTGTGTGTGTGTGTGTGTGTGTGTGTGTGTGTGGTGAACAAAGGCGCGAATAGGAAGTGGCTGTAGAAGTATCAGAAACACTCAAGAAATGGCGGCACACATCAGAGAATCTGTACCTACAAACTCTAGCGTTCAAAAACACTTAGCCTACCATTTATTGGTATCATGCGAATTCGCGACACGCGGCATTAAGAGAATAACAAGATCGTGTAAACCCATTAGCGACGTTTGTAGTTCTTTCCCTTAATCACGTCTGTATGTCACAGGAATTAGACAACATTCTCAGTTTTTTCATTTCAAAATTTCCTTACTTCTTTAAACATTTTCTTTGTTGATTTCAGTCGCATAGCAACATTATTTTGCCGTATTTAAATGACAACTGTTCAAGGAACGCCATATTACAAACTTAGGAATTTCAAGCTTTCCGGCTATTGAAGCTACGAGGGTGGGTTGTGACCAGAGCCTAGACAGCTTAGTCTGTTATGATATTGTTCTGTTAAAGCTATAGTAAAGTCATTAGACCCTCTGATACATCTAACCAGACAATCTAAAATACTACAATACATTTATTACGATATGTCCGTTGTAAAGGCACTTAAATCTTAAATCCACCGCCTAGAAAAACTGTCATAAATAGCGGAAACAGTAGTAGTTCTAGCAGAAAAATTCTATATTCGTTCATGAAAAATAGAGCAACAAAAGCAAAGTACAGGTAGATAAATTTAAGGTAAGATTACTGGTGTCAATGGACTTAAGCGAAAGGATGGGAGAGGGAGAGAAAAAGTAACGTTGTAGAACGCAAGTATTGAAGAGGAAGGGTAGGGGAAGGGGTGGTGGTGGTGGTGGTGGTGGTGGTGGTGGTGGTGGTGGTGCTGTCATGATCAACTGAAAACGAAAAGAGAAGGAAGCCTAGCTGGGAGATGTGTGAATTCAATCTATCGTTTGACAGTGAGAACTGGCCACACACACACACACACACACACACACACACACACACACACACACACACACATACCAACAAAATTCTGCATCACCCCGATACTTTCTGCAAGTGTGTTGCTATTGAGGAAAGTACCGAAAGTGACGTCATCTCTGGCGTTGTTTTTTTAACATGTAAAGTTGTCATGAGCGTTACCTACGGATAGAACGCACCAGTAGGGTCTCATTAGAAACGTCTGCTGGACAGTAGAGTGAACATCCATCATGCCACGAAGGACACCGCGCCCAATGACCGGCTCCACGTTACGCATAAGAGGCTTGTCAATCGGGGAATTTGCTCGACCTATCCAACGGAGTCAAAATGATGTGATGAGGACATGCAGCCGGTTCCAGATGACGGGAAGTGTTGAGGACTCACGCCGCACACACAGTATTCGACAAGGGTACAGTATGATCGATACCTACGACTTTAAGAGTCTAAGCACCCGTGGGCTGAGAGCTCCAGAACTGAAGTCGGCGTCCAAAGAGGCTACTCGAGCACTATCTCGCACATGGACTTCGATACAGGGAGTGAAAAGACATGCAGAATGGGCACCCCAGGATTGGCGTAGGGTGTTGTTTACGGATGAAACTCGATCCTGTTTGTACTCTGATAATAGGAAGCAAAGTGTTTGGCGACAACCCTGTAACATCAAACGCCTAAACCACTGTGTCCCACCTGCGCAACAGGATGAACAAGATGACTCTGGAATGATGTTTGGGGGTGGCTTTACATGGAGCAACTGTAAACCTCTCGTGGTTGCGGAGGGAACTCTTACTGTTCTACATTATAGGGACGAGATTCTGTAACCAATAGCGATGTCGTATCGCCATCATCTCGGTGGCAGTTTCATCTCGGTGGCAGTTTCATCTCGGTGGCAGTTTCATCTCGGTGGCAGTTTCATCTCGGTGGCAGTTTCATCTCGGTGGCAGTTTCATCTCGGTGGCAGTTTCATCTCGGTGGCAGTTTCATCTCGGTGGCAGTTTCATCTCGGTGGCAGTTTCATCTCGGTGGCAGTTTCATCTCGGTGGCAGTTTCATCTCGGTGGCAGTTTCATCTCGGTGGCAGTTTCATCTCGGTGGCAGTTTCATCTCGGTGGCAGTTTCATCTCGGTGGCAGTTTCATCTCGGTGGCAGTTTCATCTCGGTGGCAGTTTCATCTCGGTGGCAGTTTCATCTCGGTGGCAGTTTCATCTCGGTGGCAGTTTCATCTCGGTGGCAGTTTCATCTCGGTGGCAGTTTCATCTCGGTGGCAGTTTCATCTCGGTGGCAGTTTCATCTCGGTGGCAGTTTCATCTCGGTGGCAGTTTCATCTCGGTGGCAGTTTCATCTCGGTGGCGCCGGTCGGAGTGGCTGAGCGGTTCTAGGCTCTACAGTCTGGAACCGCGCGACCGTTACGGTCGCAGGTTCAAATCCTGCGTCTGGCATGGATGTTTGTGATGTCCTTAGGTTAGTTAGGTTTAAGTAGTTCTGAGTTCTAGGGGACTGATGACCTCAGAAGCTAAGCCCCATAGTGCTCACAGCCATTTGAGCCATCTCGGTGACAGTTTCACCTAGGTGAATGCTTACTGGCGTGCTCAAGATGCTGATCTCGTGAACACGTTCCTTGAGCGTGCTGGGGTCACAAGCATGAAGTGATCTGCCTGTTCCCCGGACTTGAATCGAAAATAAGTGGTATCGATTGAAACGAGCTGTTTTTGGATGTCGACAACGACCACGTTTCTGTACCACTTAGGCAGAATCGTTATTGAAGTGAGAGGCAATTTTGACTATGGCTGGTTTGATCTTACTGATGATATACCACGACGGATTCAATACTGCGTACGAACAAAGCGACGTTCCACTAAGCATTGACGTTGCTCAAGAGTGCTGCGAAAAACCGCCCATGGGAAGCAGACGATTTTGTAGTTGCACAAATGTTTTTTTTATTTTTTAACGTTGTAATCCGGCCACATTACTAATATATATACCCATACCCCAGAGCCAATTTTTGTTTGTGCCGTGAATTTCGAAATAGGGTTCATGCAAAACTTTTGATGTATGTACGTTATCCTTTTTAAAGAGAGAATATATGTTTACAAAAGCAAGTGCTTTGAAGTTTTTAAAAAAACAACGGGGCATTTAATTGTGTGCAAAGAGTACGATAGCTTGTTTGGGAGATGGACAGCAGCAGCGGCAGAGTAATTTGCGAATGTTTTTGTTTTGTGTATGAGTACAGTTGGGATGCTATATCAGTGAGACCTTTGTTGCTATTACGATGAGCTTTAAATGTACTTGATCTCTTATGCGAGGTACTGGCGTGCTTTTGCAGTGTGGAGCCGATGAAGTAGACATACCGTGTGGCACTCATGTAACTTGTCCAACGAGAACTATCCTAATTCTGTGTAGGGAACACTGACGTTGTCAGATAGACGGATGTTGCAAAATGTAAAGCACATTTATTCTTATACTAAAATAATATTGACCACGCTTCTATCTAGTGATATAATTAACACTTCTTTTTGTAACCTAAGATACATGGCCGTGCATTACATAAATAATAATTCCAAAAACTGACATTCACTTCCACATTGTTGTTATCAGTCTAGGGACACGTTAAAGCTGAGGACGACTGACGGAAGAACAGCGAGCTAGGTACGGAAAGAATGTGTTAAACAGACGTTTGGTAATCAACCGGAAACTTAATTACAAAGTATCATATTTGCAACTGTATTCACAAGAAAACAAGAGGTATCTCTGACTAGACGTAAAGCTGTTAGCTTTGCGGCTTATGACACATCCGCTTAAACTGGAACATTACGGATGAATGAGGAAAGCTCCACAGCCGGTTCCATTCCAGTGTAAACTGTAGCAAATAAAAAAGGTAGCCGTACAGCGTTATGAAATAGTGGCCTCACATCTAAGTGGGCCACACTCTTAAGATGGGGAGTGGCACAATGTTGTGTAGCCGGTCCGTTGCTTTTCCTCGTTTGCGTCACTTGTGCATCGTTAAGGGTAATGCTTTGGAACCCGACTTCTTATTGCACGCTCATTAAGGATCCAAGCGACGGACGTGTTGGAATGTGATGGAGTTACAGACGATTAGAGGCAGACACGTGCTTATTACATGATCTACAGGAAACTAGTATTCCCATTTTCGAATTTAAGCAACTCGCTCACATTAAAATTTCACTACATCACAAGGTGGCAAGTGGTGTAGACAAGCCACCAGCAGACAGCAAGACACAATATTCAGTGCTTCCTGCACAATATGTCCAACATAGTCTTTCTTGCGACGCAATTGTTCTTTCTTCTGTTGGGTGTTATATTGTGATCGGAATGCCTATAAGTCTGATCATCCTCAACCACTTTTTCGTTCTTGAAATAAGTAGTGTACTTTCTGGGAAAAATTCGGAAGGAATGAGAAGAGGGCAGATGCAGTTGTAATGCCACCACGCTAAGCCTCTTAACAGCCGACCGATTAATCCGCGAAAAATTCGTTAACAGGAAACCTAGGAAAGGGATATATCAGTTACGATATTTATTCATATTTTGTTTTAGCATTCCTGCGTGGCTCTGCGAATTTCTGTAATTTCTCAGCACATACTTTCTCCCTAATATTTAGTTTTGATCATGTTTCATGCGAAACTAACACATACGTTATGCTGCACACATCCAGCTGCTGCTAATGTGTGTGTTTTGTGTGTGTGTGTGTGTGTGTGTGTGTGTGTGTGTGTGTGTGTTGTAATATTGCTACATGAATGTGGTATGCTGAAAGCGGTACTGACTGACAATAAAACCGGGTTAAAAGCTGTGAGCTGTCCGGGGAGAAGTTAACCGTGCATTACTGCGCAACTGTTTCGCCAGGTAACTAGTCTAGGTTTACCACATTACCAATCAGACTAACATTGATTATAATCTTTTACAGTCATACAACAACCGGTAATATATCTATATATAAAAAGGAGAATTTAAATAAAAAGAAAGAAATCAGTTTATTTTTGGAAATTTATTTTAAGATTGTTCATTGAAATTTCAGCATATTATACGTGAGTTATAACTGAGCTGGTGCCTTGTTTAAGGATTGTAAAAATGTGAGATTTTAATCTTACGGAACACATCAAATATGGAGCCAAGATTGGGAGACTGCCTACAACACTGCATTCACAAAACAACACCCAAAGAACGTTGAAACATAAGCAAGAAGAAATTAACCACAACCAACAGATTCAGTTTTCACGCAAAGAAATTACGTTCGTAACACAATCCTGTCCGTCTTGTAATTACCACACACTGGTATACTAAATTCATATTAACTCTTTGTGAAATCTTCCCAAAAGGAATAGCTGAAGGCTACTTTGATGATTACACCACGTGGTCAACTTGGTTTACACAAAGCGTATAACTCCACAATAATTTTGATAATTAAAATAAATTAGATCGAAAAGCAAATTACAAAAGAAAAACCTCGAACTGGTTATTAACGTCTTACTGTTAACCTGACGGGTCAAACAGTTATATAAGCACGTGGTACTGGTCTCGCAAAGTACACCCCACGTGGGTTGAACATAAAGAAAAGTTTCTATATTGAAAATATTGTCAATACGAGACGTTATAA